>NC_060149.1:964299285-964602316 GCF_021461385.2 Schistocerca piceifrons
TCTCTGGAATTTTCTCTTTTTTTCTGTAGGAAAATGATACATAGTTAACATTCCTTCTGGTTATTGTATAGTTGTTCTTTTCATATTTACAACAGCCCATTTATTTCAGATTACTATTAGTAATGGTGATACTGGTGAATCATATTAATGTCAATTAACAAAAGATAATGCCTCATCAACGTTTCAATGTCAAAGTAATATTAAAATACTTATTTATTCCTGGTTCTCCCTTCTGTGTCATCATCTCTTTCAACTTTTTGCTCTTTTGTTTCTTACTTTTTTCTCTTCAGTTCTTTTGTAGCTTTGTGTTGCTGTCCGATTTGTCACTTCCTATTATTTCTGCAAGTAAGTAGGGCAGTTCTAGATTTTAAATTATTGAAGTTTTGTATTAGGATACGCCTTCTATCATAAAATCCTATGTCTTTTCCTGGGCAGTAGAGATCCATATACTTGTCTTGCGGAAGCTTCTGAATCATTCTGAATAGCATCCCACATCAGTATGCAGTGGTGATGCACAATACTATTGGTTGACTGTCTCACAGTGGGACAAACATATATGCAACCAGCATGATGAAGCAAACTGAATTACAATTTGTTGGAAAATAAGACCTGTTGACAATTAGCATACCAATTTCACACGTGTTCACCCTCTAGTCAGTAATTTTAGTGGTCAAGGGTCAGTGGCAGTCATAGTGGTGTGCTGCAACTGCATTGAATGAATTATTTATTTATCAGCAACTGTCATGGGAATTAATCAGATACTTAGATGGCAGAATAGACGGTATTTTTTCATGGATTTTTTTGTGTTTCAAGAAATATGTAAAATCCACAAGAAATGTGTGCAACAATCTGAAGTTGAGCTGATATTTCAATGAAAAAAATCAGTTTTTGAAAATATAATGTAATTGTATGGATAAAAAAATCTACTCGGCAAGCAGCAGCAGGAGAAAACGTATATAAAGGTATCAAAATTAGCAAGCTTTTGGAGCCAGTCACTCCTTGTGGCAGAAGAGGTGAAGGGAAAGAAAGAGGGGAGAAGGAAAAGGAGTGGTGAGTTTTAGGAAATGGGGAGAGTATGGAAAAGTCACCCAAAATCCCAGGTCAGGGGAGACAGTGGATGGAATGAGAAGGAATGACTGATTCAGTCAATTCACTTGTGAGCGACTTTTCCCCAATTTTCTCCATCCAGTTTGAGTCAGTCTTTCCTTCTCATCCCATCTGATAAGTCTTTTTATTCATCCTTCTTCCTCCCTCTTCAACCCTTCTGCCAGAAGAAGAAGCCAGTGGCTCCGAAAGTCTGCAAATTCCAATACCTTTATATGTGGTATCTCCTGCCACAGCTTGGTGAGTAGACTTTTTATCTATCTGATTAGATTATATTTTCTGAAGTTCAGGTTACATGTACCCCTAGTAAATAAAACATAAATCTTTCATTTGATCAAATTGTGGCTGGTTTCAATGTTTTTCATAGTGTTACCATATTCACACCATAATACATTTTTGTTGTATATAAATGCAGATGTGCAGAAATGAAAGTATAGGTGTATTTGACAGTATTTGCAATAGCAATTAATGGCATGAAATTGATGATAAATGATTGGATTAATTACTCCACAAATTAAGTTGAAACAGCAGGCTCCCTTGACTTTGTTACGGTCCTTAGTTGGCTTTTACACTACATTTGACAGATGGGTGAAGTGAACTGGAAAAACTTATTTTAATCTATAGGCCAAGAAATTGGTGTTTCCTGACAGTTATTAGTGTCTTGTTTCTAAACACAGTGTGAAGACACCATTCTAAAATTAGCATTTTTTGAAGTTTTTCGATCTTAACACTTCGGGTACTGAGTCATTGCGCACGGGTGTCTACCATAAAGACTGGCTGATTTTAACGTACTTTAAACTACTACAACTCATTAAAGGTTTCAGTTATAGCAATAAAATTACTCTTATTGAAAAACCTAGACTTTCTTGTTTAAAACCATATATAATACCTTTCTCTTGAATTAATACATACTTTTGACAAGCGTTATTATTATAACATTGTTTTTGAAAAAAGGAAAAATTGGTCAAAGGTATGTTCACTGTATTTTCTAGAAGGAAATCTTTTTTATTTTACACAAAAATTGTAATTATGATGGATACAGTATGCCTTATCTACAGTAACCTCCTGTAACTATTTTAGGATGCAATTTTGTTCTTTTTGTGGTAAATTTTGAAGCACGGCATTTTGCACAATGCTACTTTACATTCACTACACTGGTAGCTTGTGTCTTTTCGCCACACTTTTCCAGTCAGTTTTTTTTCTGTCAGAGAACACACTACACACTGTTTTTGTTTCTGTTTCTTACCTACTTCTGTCTCAATCTTTTCCAGGAAATTATTTCCAGTTAATAGTATTGAGAGTCCAGATGGACCAGGTCGGGGTTCAAGATCTTTGCTTTGTGCAATATCTGCACAGATAACTGTCATGAAGTGAGATGTTGTGAGGCATTTTCCAGTAATGTTATTGTATAATATGCAGGAATTTACAATCGCCATTAGTATAACATGAAATGCCAACTTTCTCCACCACTTCACAGTTCGATGTTCAAATGCGCCGTATGACAATCGCTGATCTGATAAGTCAACACCAAACTTGTAGTCCACTACACAGGCTGGCTTCGACTTCTCTCTTCCTCTCTCATCAGTGAAAGTGACCATCTCAGCAGTGTGCCTTGTACTTATCATATGCACATTTCTTTTGTCCTTTCAACACAGTGTTGACATATTTTCTTTACGCCTGAAAATAAGTTCACCTCGCTGAAGGTTCAGATCTTTTATAGCACGAGGCAATCCCTGCCGAGATTTTCTTGTTGTTCCCACAAGAGCAGTTTTTGCAGTTTCCAGTTCTGAAGCAAGTATTGGACTTGTGTAGAATCTGTCCGTAAACAAAGTGTAGCCTTTTCCTGACAGATTTGCAAACAATGTCTTTACCAGATTCACTGTGTCAGACCTTTCACCCGCATAAACGGAGAAATTCCAGAAGTAACCTGTGTCAGACGTATTTATTTGGTTTTTGTGGCATGCACTGTTTGAAATACACACGACCTCGAAATTTACACACGCCTTCATCTATTGTAATTTTTCGAGATGTTGTATACGCATGCTGGAAATTAGCACACTCATTATCTAGGAGGGATCTCACCTTCTGCAGTGGGTCATAGCCAGTTTCTTCTTTCCTCTTAGCTAAGGAATTATCACTAATGTGGAAGTTTCTCAAAATAGAAAGAAATCTGTCACGGCTCAAGATGTTTGGACAGAAATTACACAACACAGCAGGGTTCTTGGACCAATGCTCTCGTATACGTGGCCTCACACTTACACACATATGGACTTCCTTATTTCCGTAAGTGTAACTTCTTTCCACTTTGATAATGAGCAGGTGGGTGAAACGGAATTTGTGCTTCATAATTTCCTGATGCATTGTTGAGCATACATATTAGTTTGTTCCTTTATATGTTTCATCATACTGTCTGTCAGGAAATATGAAAAAAATTCCAGAGGTGCACTGATCTGGTCCAAACTGACAACATTGCATATTCCAGATTGTCCTGAGAACAGATCAATATCCCCTGATGCACGATCAGTAGCCGTCCAACCTTCCTCAGAATTGGTGCGGTGCGCAGGTCTCGGCTTCCCCCTCGCCGTCAGTCTCACTCGTTCTTCAGGCGGGATTATTTGCTGTTGAAGTGCTTGGACACCTGCTCTCCTCTTCTGAATCTATCAGAAGAGTAGTATTTGCAAAGAAAATCATAATTATGTACTGAGAGCTTTTTCAGTGAAAATCTGAACAAAAATTATACATGTTTTGTTGTCAGAATTCTTTAACTGAACTGCCAGAAACTATTTCTTGAACATAGTCCACATCATCATCAGAGTCATCTACAATATCTTCCTCTGACAAATCAATGTCACTTTCTTCTAAATCACGAAGTAACTCGTGAGCAATTTCTTCATCTGTCAAACCACGCTTCGCCATGTCGACGCTACTGAGACCGTGTGGGAAAAAATCACCGCTCAATAAACCCGACAAATAAAAGGGGAAGCACACCCTTCCACAGCATGCCCGCACCATCTAGTGACCAATACTCGAACTACAGTCCATGCAGCACCTCCCAGACAAGCGGGAGCTGTAACAACACAAAGGAAGGAAGGGGAAGAACGAGAACATGCGTCCGTAAAAGTACAGGCATTGGACTTTCGGGCAGGTCGTGCACGCCTATATTTTTAAGGGCGTCGGCGCCTAAGTGTTAAACATATATGACTGTAAAACACAGAGTACAGCTCTACATGTATGCAGAAAATGGAGTATGCGACTGCTGTACCTTTACTTTGTAGTATGGCTGTTAATTCATCACGCTAGTGTGTGTCACTAGCCAGTGGCTTTGTCGCAGTGGTAACACCGGTTCCCGTCAGATCACCGAAGTTAAGTGCTGTTGGGGTGGGCTAGCACTTGGATGGGTGACCATCCGGTCTGCCGAGCGCTGTTGGCAAGTGGGGTGCACTCAGCCCTTGTGAGGCAAACTGAGGAACTACTTGATTGAGAAGTAGTGGCTCTGGTCTTGTAAACTGACATACGGCTGGGAGACCGGTGTGCTGACAACATGCACCTCCATATCCACATCCAGTGATGCCTTTTGGGCTGAGGATGACATGGCGACTGGTTGGTGCCGTTGGGCCTTCCAAGGCCTGTTCGGACGGAGTTTTAGTGTGTGTCACTAAAAATTCTAGATGCAATTCTCCATTAGACAATCAGATTGATTAGAGGAGATCTTAGAACTTGGAAAAGCATTCCGATCAGCAGATATCAATACAGCTTGCAGTTACTTGTCCATTTGTGAAATGACATTTTAAGACTCATTTGCGAGTAATGAGATTGTTTCGAATTTGTACAAGAAATTACCATGTAGTATTGTGGTAACATTAATTATTTATACAGTCTTGAAGAAAATCACCTCATATTTTTGGGAAGCCCAGGATAATTTCAAATTTGATAAAATTAAGACAAAGAATGTATTTGTAGCTTAGATTTTGTTCTTTACTACTTAATGTATTAGATAAATACTACAGTTATGATGTAGTATGTATAGATGATTTGGAGCAACAGGCTCTATTGACTGATCTGTCTTATCCATTAGTTGTAGCTTGTGCATCTGCCTCCCAATGAATATCCTAAATCCATTGAGTGAGATTAGAGGGAAGATCTTTCTCAACTGCTGCAAATGTCTCTATACTCTCTCTGCTGTTGTTTGGGTATTAACCGCATTTTAAATAGTTTTTGTTTAGAAGTTTAATGTATTTTAGTAATATATTGACTTGCAGATTGGATCATAGGTATTCCGAATAGTAAAACCAACAAAATTCTGGTGTGTAATATTTTTCTTCTTGTAGGTACTTGCAACAATGTTTCTCAACTTTGTTTAAATATGGTGTATCAATTTTACAGGACCATATACATTTGAAACTGATTGATCTGACCTCACTTAACAGTTAACAATAACAACTCAGTAGTGTTATTATTTTCCAGCTTGTAATATTTAATCCTGTAAAGATTTGAGTATTGAGTACCTGTTGTTTTTGACTTGAGTAGAGGGCAATGCATTTCATTGTTTACATCTTCCTGTATGGATAGGGTGACATACAAACAAGGAAATGTACTGTCCTCTGTGCAAGTCAGAAACAATAACATTCCTCAATACTCAAAACTTTGTAGGAGTGCAGATACTGAACTGTCCTATGTGATCTTTGCAGTAGAAATACAGTATCTGGCATCAGTTTTACTCCTATTTGTTACTGTGTATTATGAACCTTGATAATCTTTATCTTGAATCATTGTTTCCTTTTAATCAGTGTCTGTTCATAATTGCCCCTGATCGGAGAAAATTTCCGACCCAGGCGGGAATCAAACCCAGGTCCTTAGGATTGACATTCTGTCGCACTGACCACTCAGCTACCAGAGGCGGACAATTCATTGATATCTTGATACTACACAATGCATCCACATTTCACACAGATACATATGGTGCAAATAAATGAGAACACTGTAGTATGCTATTACGTATAACTCCTATTCCCTGAGTATGAGTATGTGGGAAAATATTTTATGTATTCTCAATCAAGGTTCAAATGATGTCCGTTACATATAGAGTCTAAATATCAACTGACCCATTTTAAAATAAGCTTGATAGTTAACCCTTTTGCTTCTACAGACAAGGTCTTTGCATTTCTTGTTGTGGCTGCTTTTATTATGGCTGTACTGCTTGTCAAATGCTGGTGCCTGTCTGAGAGACAGTGTTCCGATCGATAGGAAATACTGAACCAATTTTTCGGAAAATATTAGGTGGAAACATTTGATTTCTGCACGCTTACAGTATGATAGCTGCACTCAAAGAACTGAATTTCATTTCATTGTCTGTCATATTTACTGTCGTACATCAAATTAAGTAAAATATCAGACGGAATTTTAAAGAGTTCACTAAGGTAAAAAGGCATTGCGTGAACTTAACATATGGTTGATTGTTAGCTTATATATTGCAGGGAATGAAATGTAGCCAAGATACCTAAATTTTATTTAAAGTTGATACCAAAAGGATATCTCATTTTGGGTTTTATATTTGAAGGATGGTAATGTGTGACTCACCCATTCACATCCTCACACATCACAACTCGAGTGCTCATAACAATCGTTATGTCTCATAAATGATTCAAGATATCGAAACGAGGTGTTCTGCAAATGACAGTACACAGTGAGGCACATATGTTATTGATAAATACATGAAACTTTTTTATTCACCGAGTATGGAAGTAACTCGTCCTCAGCATTGAGAGGTTAGCGGCTCAGGACGCATTCAGATGTCCATAACAGTGTAGAAAAATCAAAGCGGCACATGTATACATGTCCACAGCACCTGAGCAGCAATGTAGCAGGGCATGTATACACACCCACAGCAGCGAAAGGCAAGATGATGATAATCTGCATAACTTGTCATGAAAAAGACACTTCCACTTTCACATGGATACTGGTTGTCATCTAACTTGGGAACACCCAGCTTATGGTGTGCATGTAGATATACTGCTGCCATGATGTAATATCATCTGCACACTCAGACAGAGAAAATACAGTAGCCTTGGTCTGTCTCTTTATGTTTTAATTGTTGTTGACAATGATGATGATTTGATGAAGATGATGGTATCTTCAGACTGGTTTGATGTAGCTCTCCACATGGACCACCTTGTGCAAGCCTCTTCATCTTTGCATTACCACTGCAACCTATATCCACTTTAATCTGCTTACTGTATACAAGCCTTGTTCTCCCTCTACAGTTAGTGCATTACATTTTACTGGGTGCATTCTGTTTTCAGACAACAGACAAGGGAATAGTGATAAACGGAGATCACATCTTTTCTTTCTTTCCTTTCTTTCTTTCTTTATTTTCTTTCTTTCTTTAGTTTTCTTTCTTTCTTTCTTTATTTTTTCTTTTTTTTTTTATGGTTGATGCAGCTGCTGTGGATCTCTTTTTAAAATTGTATGTTGCCTGATTGATTTCTCAGTCTTTCAAAGCTGATGCTTTAATGTTTTTCAGTGTGCTTAGCTCATCTCTGTTTTGTCTGATGTTCATTGCCACACATACAAATGTATACAGGTTGGAATTCTAAATTAGGGTGTTTTTGCTTAAAATGAAAATGTATTTGCAGGACATGCTGTAGGGATAAAAGAGTGAGACCTTGTGACTCCGAGAGATTTGTAAAGAAATAAGAACTGTTTCTTCTCATTGACATCGGAGACTTATAACATGGTGGATGTTTATAGGGACCCATTATTGCACTCATTATTTTTGCTCACTTAAGGCTCCAATTGTTTCAAAAAATAATCCTAACTTCACAATCAGCAGCAACAAAAGTTATGAAGTATAAGAAAAAACAAATAGGCCATTGGAGCTAGTAGGTAGAATATGGACACCATGATGAAGGCAATCAAGAATTTACAAGACAGAGAGAGAGAGAGAGAGAGAGAGAGAGAGAGAGAGAGAGAGAGAGAGAGAGAGAGAGAGTTTCACGCAATGCTAAGCTTTTTCTTTTTATTGTGATCTTTACATCCTGGCGTATTTGTTTATTTTAATTATTTTAACATCTAGCTTATCAAAATATTTTATCATTATCAGTGAAGACAATGTTGTGTGCTGTGTAAACTCGTGGTTTCCTTCAACATTATGTCCCTATCTTACTTACAAGGCCAGATACCTTGTTTGTTTTATGTTACACTTTGTAACTTTTGCAGCTGCTCCTAATTGTCAAGTTGGAATTTTCTTGAAACAGTGGGGAGCCTTATACATGAGCAAAAATAATAGCTGTAACAATATAAATCCCCAATGTTACAGAGAAGAAACATTTCGTATTTGTTTACATAGCTCTGTGTGTCACATGATCCTGCCCTTTTATCACTATTAGCAAGTTCTGTAAATATGGTTTTATTTTCAGCAAATGTATCCTCATTTAAAGCTACATTCTGTTTAGGCACATCTGCTTCTCTATTATTGTACAAAATTGTGACATATTTCAGAATGAAGATAACAACAACAACAAGAACAACAGCTAAAATATCTAATTGAGAAGTCATAATTTATTCTTCAAACAGTTGGAACCATATATAAGCAAAAATAATAGATGTTATAATAGTTCCTTATAAATGTGCACCTCGTTATAAATCTCAGATGTTACAGAGAAGAAACAATTCTTATTTGTTTACGTCTCTCTCTAGGTCATGTGGTCTCACTGTTTTATTACCATAACATCTCCAGTACATGCTTTCATTTTAACCAAAAACATCTTTATTTATAACTCCAATCATTTTAGGCATATTTGCTTCTCATCTATTATCCAACAAGTATAACATGTTCAACAAGTAAGATGTAGTGTAAGTTCACATACTCCATATCATGTATCACAGATATGATAACAGTTTGAAATTCTGTTTACAGTACAGAGTTGGAAGGGCACGATATAATGAAATCAATTGCCTATCAATGTATGTGTCAAGGTCTCACTGCAATATTGTGAAGAAAGACAAAGGATTATACATAATAGATGGTGGGGTAAGTTATGTAATGTAGAGACTCGAAGTTAAAATAAACTGATTACTTCCTTGTAAACATTTGAGTATGAGTGTTTTATTTAATACACATTTTATTATTTAAACTGCTGCATGTAACTTTAAATGTCATATTGGCTCGAGGAATAGGCTCAAACCCTTTTTAATGTGTACTTGCTAGATCTAAACAACAGTATAATATAAGAGAAACCAGTGGAGTGAGGTGTGGCATATAGAAACATGCAGTAGAAAACAGTATTCATATTAGCTTTCGAGCTCTTACTCTTTCTCTAGAAAAAGTACACATATTTAGGCACACAGACACCCAACCACATTCCTGCCGTGAGACTGGCTGTTGATTATCGCTTATTGAGAGCAGTTGCCTGCGCAGATGGTGGTGGGGAGGGAGGAGAGAAGAATGCACTAGAACTGAGGGGTTAGTAGGATAGTGTGAAGGAGGTCTTTCGACAGATGACTCAGTGTCTGCACAACAAGTCAAAAGAAATTCAGAGGGTAGAGTTTGTAAGAGATAGAGAAAGGAAGTGGGGTTGAAAGGGATGGGAGGAAGGGAGAGGAAGGTAGAGATGAAGAGGGAGACAGGAAGGAAGGAGGAAGGGTGGAAAAGGGTAGAAGGGAGGGGGGGGGGGGGAGAGAGAGAGAGAGAGAGAGAGAGAGAGAGAGAGAGAGAGAGAGAGAGAGAGAGAGAGAGAGAGAGAGAATGCATGCCACCTCTGGGGGTGGGGGGAGAGTGCTGGGAGAAGACAGTACATGATCTGGAGTGGAAAGGAGTGGTGAGGACAGAAGAGAGAAGGGAAAAGGTAATGAGGAACTGATTAACGGAGGTTTAGATCAGAGGAATTGCGTGAGTGCAGGATGTGTTGGAGAGGGAAGTCCCACCTATGTAGTTCAGAGAAACTATTCTGGTAGGGGAATCCATTTTCTCAGTTACTGAAGCAGCTGTTGAAGTCATTTGTGCTGTGGTACACAGCATGTTCTGGAACTGGATGATCAAGTTTGCAGACTGCCACAGTTTGATGATGGCCACTCATGCAAGTAGACAATTGGTTACTTGTCATGCCCACATAGCATGCTGCAGAGTAATTGCAGCATAGCTGATGTATAACATTTCGGATTTTACACATGACCTTGCCTTTTATTGGGTAGGAAATTCTCTGTCTGGACGGGCCCTGGGGGGCCCAAATGGTATCGAGTGATTGCCACAGCAGGTTTTAGGTGTCACGGGATGTGGTTGTGGAGGGGCATGTGGTCAGCCCACTGCTGTCCTGGCCATTGTCAGTTTTCGTGACCGTAACTACTACTTCTCAATGAAGTAGCTCCTTACATGGTTGTCTCAACGGCTAAGTGCATCCCGCTTACCAACATCCCAAGTGCTAGCCAAGCCTGACAGCACTTAACTTCAGTCATCTGATGGGAACCAGTATTATCAGTGTGGCAAGGCCATTGGCCATTGGAAAGGAAATGCTGTCATATATTAACAACTTATTGAATCATTCACTGTTAAGCTTGAGACTGTTGGGAGTCAGCAAGAGTGCTCCGAGGCAATAAACCAGAGACACACTGTAGGTACAGGCGTAAATCGTAGCTTTTAGGTTACTCTAGGGAAATAGTAATGGAAGAAACTTACGAACTGCAAATGCTTGGACAGCTGTCCCAGGGTATAAGTCATGATAAAGAGAACTAATTAGTATCTCCACAACCATCTACATGTTGTTGTAAGTAGGCGATAATCATAAACAGGCATTTCTTAGCACATGCAGCAAGAATGACCATTACACCTAAGAATAGCCGCATCAGTAGATTCACAGAAGTTAGATTGAGAGGGAAAATGAAGAAAACTGCTGAAGTAGAGGCCTCTGCTCATGAGATAGAAGCCTGCGTCTGCAGGGTGGAGCATGGCGATGTAAAACACTGTTGTTCCTTACCGTACTAAGAAGGGCAGTGATGTTTAGCTTTCAGCTGGATGCTGTTGCTACCAAATGTACAGCTTGTTAGTCTGAATGCTAGAAGCAGTCATCCAGCAGAGAAGAAGAAGGGGAAGGATGCAAAATGGAGTTGGTTGGAGGCACCATGAAGGAGAAAAGTCCCATGTTAGACTGGCAAATGACTGTGACATTCCAGTAGTGTTAGTGAGGTGGCTGCAGAAACATTGTGCTGTCAGAATACTTTATAAAGCCTCAGGTTTTCGTATTCCAAGTATTTCTCAGTCAGAGTGTCGGGATTACGTGTCGCTCAACACCAACCTTGGGTAATGTCCAATTTAAGTCTGTTTTCTCACTTTTAATGTTGCTCTCAAATGTTTGTACTTAATGAAGCACTGGGTGATTCTTCTTCTGTTCTCTCTCATCTATGTTTATAAATGGTCTTCAGTGTAGTAGTTAAGTTGGAATAAAGTAATTGATTGTTATGAAACTCTAGAATTCCTTGAGTCTCCTATAATATTGTGAAAGGATAGTTGCTACTCACCATATATTGGAGATGCCGAGTCAGATAGGCACAACAAAAAGACTGTCGCAAAGTTGTTTTGTTGTCCACATCTTTGACCCAGCATCTTTGCTATATGGTGAGTAGCAATTATCCTTTTCATAATATTGTCATCATTCCATCCTGAATTTTCGATTGTTTGAGTCTCCTACAAGTATCCTCCAAGAGTCCCAAAATCCATGCCACTTGCAGGTGCTCCCTGTGACAGTGTTTGGTGCTGACCCAAGCAGCTACCTGCTATCACTGGATGTTTGTCTTTCGGCATTTGCTCCTGACTGTTCGAAAACTATGTCTCACCTGAAACTCCCCTAAAGTTCTCATACACTTCATCTAGCCTATATCAGAACATTACAATGCATATGACTTGACTGCAGTACGAGGTGGTGGATGGTGGGTTGGTGTATGGAAGTGTCTTGCTCCTGTGTTGACCAGAAGGAAATGACCCATGGGGTGCAGGATTGGGAGCTGTATGGCAAGGATATTCTATTGGTCTGGTGCTTGGCAAACCACTACTTTGGTTGATGTGGGTATGATTTGAGGTACAATGTCCCTCATCTCAGGGTGTAATGAGAGGTAGTTGAAAGCCTGGTGAAGGGTGTGGTTGAGCTTGTTGTTGATCTTTTCAAGGCCAAGGTGATACTAGCAGATCAGAGGAGTGCTGGTCGGTGGCTGGTTAACAGGTTTACTGGTGTTTCAGGAGATGACACAGCAGATCTGTCTGTGGACTAGCTCGATAAAACCTTATTGACAGACACATCGTGCAGTGTTCTACTGCCCACGCAGTTTACAGAATATCCTTATCCGTCCCTATTCCAAACCTACTCTGAATGCACCCCATGGGTCATTCCCTTGTGGTTAACTCCAGTGCAAAATATGTCCCACACACCTAACCATCTCCTATCACAGTCCACTCACTGGCATTTCCTAGCCAATAAAAGGCAGGGCCACATTTAAAAGCAACCATGTTTTGTGTCAGCTATGCTGCAGTTACTACCCAGTGTTCTATGTGGGCATGACAAGTAATCAACCATCTACTCACATGAATAGTTACCTCCAAACTATGGCAAACTGCAAATATGACCAACCAGTTGCCGAACATTTTGTGCACCACAACACAGGTGACTCCCACAACTATTTCACTAAGGGAGCCATTTGGATACTCCCTGGCAGCACTAGTTTCTTATAACTACACAGGTGGGAATTGTCTCTCCACCATATCCTGCACTTGTACAATCCCCTTGGCCTAAACCTCCATTTAACTGTCTACCATTGCCTCACCTGACCTTTTCCCTTCTCTCATCTGTCTACAGCATTCCTTTCCTGTCCAGATGATGTCCTGCTGCCCCCCCCCCCCTCCTCCCGCCTCGTGTCGTGTCAAGTGGGCTCTCTCTTTCTCCCCCTCCCTCCCCCCTCTCTTTTTCCCTCTCCCCTCCCTCCCTCCCCCTCTCCCTCTCCATTCCCCTCTCTCCCTCCCTCCCCCCTCTCTTTTTCCCTCTCCCCTCCCTCCCTCTCCCTCTCCATTCCCATCTCCCCCTCTCTCCCTCTTATCTCCCCTCCCCCTCTTCTCCCCCCTCCCCTCTTCCCCCTCTTCTCTCCCCTCCCCCTCTCTTCCACTCCCCTTCTCTCACTCCCACCGCCCCCTCTCCCTCCCCCCTCCACTCTCCCTCCCCCTCTCCTCCCAGTCTACCTCCCCCCATCTGCCACCTCTTCCTCCACTCCCCTCCTCTTACCCGCACCCTCTCCACTTCTTTCCTCTCTTGCCCCTATCCCTCTTCTCTCACTCCCTCCCCCTCCTATATCCTCCCCTCTCTCACCCCTCCCCATCTTCCCCCTTCACACCTCGCTCTCACCCCTGTCCCCTCTTTCCTTTCCCACTATCTTCTGAACTACTTTTGTCTTGGTGTGCAGCCACTGAGTCATCTGTCGAAAGATCTTCCCCACATTAATCCCACTATCCCTCCTTGCCTTGTGTGTCCTTCTCTACATCCTCAGCAACTGCAGCTGTGCAGGCAACTGCTCTCAATAATCAATAATCATTAGTCAACCTTTCTATAGTTGTGGGAGAGTGTGCTTGGGAGTTTGTGTGGTTGTGTGTGTGAGTATGTGCATTTTTGCTGGAGGAAGGTAAAGAGCTCAAAAACTAGTGTGAATAATGTTTTCTGTTGTGTGTTTACATGTGTGATACATCAGTCCTCTACAGTCCTTATTTTATGTTTTAGTTCATCCAGAAATTTCCATTGTTGTTATATGGCAATATGGCAGGCAGTGGGTTATAAATTCCTCTTATTGTTTCAATGTGAAAACAAATTGACTTTTTCAACTTTAACTGCCATGAATGCCTTAAGCTATATTAGATCCTGCCAAATATATAACTGAAGCTGATTCCTTGTACTGATCTCCTCCTATAGCAGACCATAGCAGAGTGAGTGGATTATTGATAATTTTTATAAAACTGTGCTTGAGTTCACTCTCATCTCTAGTATTGAATAATTTCTGTGATTCAAAAGTCCTTAACGTTAATGGCAGATTTCAAAAGAAATGTCCGGAATGTCTATTCCAGTGCCAAACTGTAAATGAAATTCATAAATTTATTAAGTAGTGAACAGACCCAAATCTGAATACAAGAATGTTTTTATTCTGTCTGTATGTTTCTGCAAAATAGAGTAGCTTCACTTAAATTTTTAAAAACAATAAAAACTCATAAAAGATGTGTATTCACTATATTTCTGTCTTAAATTACACAATTTTTCGATTTTTTTATGCTTCTAAAATAGCTGTTAAGCATTTTTGCAAAAACTATAGCCCATGTAGGAAGGTGTTATCACACAGAGAAGTGGAGCAGTAGAGAAGTGTGGAGGGGACAAGATTTACATAAGAAAGGCAGTAGAGAGTGGGCAGACAAAGTCTGCATTGCAAGGCCTTGTTGCTGTGGGCAACAATCAGTTTCATTTGTTGGTTATGTGTTCCATTGATCATTCTCACAGTAACCATTATGATGTGGAATGTGTCAAGTACATAATAAATGCATACATGAATCAATTTTTTTATGCTTAAAATTTTTATCATGTACCCCATATCATTAAATGGCACAAAACTCATATATTATACCTATAAATTTATTTATTCCTATTCAAGAATTCATGTATGGTCTGTCAAACATTTTATTTCATCTGGTAATTTATCAAAAAGTTTTACAGCAGCATATTTTACCCCTTTCTGTGCCAAATATAGGTAAAGAAGAGGAGAGTGTAAGTCTTTCTTCCTTCTAGTATCATAATCATGAATGTCACTGTTGTTTTTAAAATGGTCCATGTCATTGAGAACAAATTTCATTAGTGAGTAAATGTTCTATGAGGCTGTTGTAAGAATTCCTAACCTTTTAAACAGATGCCTAGATGTGCGACTATGAGTCCCACAAATTATTCTAACCTCTTTCTTCTGAACAGTGAATACATTCGCCTAAGTGTTGAGTTACCCCAAAATATAATTCCGTATGACATCAGAGTGTGAAATTGTGCTAAGTATGTTAGCTTACTAATTTCTATACCCTCAAAATTGGCAATTATTCTGATTGCAAAGTTCCTGAACCTAGTCACTTTAGGAGATCCAAAATATGAATTTTTCCAATTAAGAATCTCATCTATACGTCCACCTACAAACTTAGTATGCTCTACCCTGTCTACTGACTTCTGTTGATGTGCTATTTTTATTGAAGGAACTGTACTCCTTGTGGCAGAAAATTGGATGTACTGTGTTTTTTTAAGTTCAGAGCAAGCCCATTCGCAGAAAAGCAATGAACAACTTTTGCAAATTCATTATTTGTATCATTTTCCATTGGAGTTTCTTTTACTGGATAAGTAATGATGCTTGCATAATCAGCAAATAGTGTCGGGTTAGCTTCTTGTTTCAGAGACGTTAGGAAGGTCATCCATTTATATCAAGAACAGAAGGGGACCCGGGATCAAACCCTGTGGAACACTTAATGTAATTTCACTCCAGTTAGATGAAGTGGCAAACTTCCTTAAATCATCTAAACCATAGAAAGAAACTTTTTTGTTTCCTCTTTTGTAGATATGGCTTAAACCATTCATATGCTGTTCCATTTATACCGTAGAATTGCAAGTTCTGTAATATAATGTCATGGTTCACACAATCAGATGCTTAGGATAAGTCACAGAAAATTCCTATTGGCGATATTTTACTATTTAAAGACTCTATTACATGGGCAGTGAAACTGTATATAGCTGTCTCAGTAGAACAGCGTTTTTGAAATCCGAACTGTGATTTACTAAGTATCCCATTACTGTTGAGATGGCTAACCACTCTTGAGTACATTACATTCTTGGTGATTTTTGAAAATGCTGTAAGCAAGGATACTGACCGGTAATTATTGACATATGTGGTGTCCCATTTTACCTAGAGAGGCTATGACAATGGCATATTTTAAACTGTCTGGGAAAATACCTTGAGTTAGTGATGCATTACATATGTGACTCAGAACATCAGTTGTAAATTCTCCACATTGTTTTAATATCTTGTTAGAGATGTCATCTACTCCAACTGAACATTTATTTTACAAAGATTTAATGATTTTCCTTATTTCACAAGAGGTTGTTAGGTGAAAATTAATTTAAGATTTCTCCAAAGTGACTCTTCCACGTGCTGCTTGTTTTTTTCTCTTGAACTGTTCTCACCAAGTTTTTTGTCTACACTTAAGAAATGGTTGTTAAATACATTAGCTGCTTGTGTAGTTGTTAAATACATTAACTGCTTGTGTACTGTTGGTTAAAATAGTTTCATTCCCCGTAATAGTAATACTACATACCCCCGTGGTTACTTTTCCTGTCTCCCTTCTAACAACATTCCATATTGATTTGATTTTATTGCCCGAGTTGCTAATTTCATCTCTAACATATGTATCTCTTTATTTTATGACAACTTCTTTCAGTATGTTACAATAACTTTATAGTGTAAAATTACTCCTGGGTCTTTACTAATTCTTGCTATCTCATACAGTTTTCTTTTTCTTTCGGAAGACATTTTAATACTTTTAGCAATCCAAGGTTTCTTTGAAAAATGGTGTTACATTTAGTAATTGTTTTGGGCAACAATGTTCAGAAGGGGATATAAACTTATCAAGATATATGTTGCATTTATCATTAGCATTTGGCTCATTATATAGGTACATCTCCCCAATTAACATTTCTTAAACTTTCTTTGAAGTGCTCTATAGGTACTGGGCTGAGCAACCTTACACTGTTACTTAATGGTTTCTGGACTGTACACCCTGCTAGGTTTTGTAAGTTAATCAATTGTGCATCATGGTCTGATAATCCATTTGTCACAGGGAAAGCATGTTTTAGTTCTGCATCCTCTTGCTTTACAAATACATTATCTATTAGAGTGCTACTGTCTTGAGCTATATGTGTAGGGAAATTGATCATTGATTCTAAGTTACACGTCATTAATAACACTTCTAGTTCACTTTTCCTATCAGAATTGCTTAGAAAGTTTATATTGAAATCACCACAGATTAATAACTTCTTCTTTCTGTATGACAGACAGCATAATAGGAAGTCAAACGTTTTTTATGAATAGCTCCCATTCTCCTAATGGGGACCTGTGCGCTGTTGCTAATATCAACATACACTAGCTAGCTGTAGTTCACATGCACAAACTTTAAAGTGCTCATCAACACAAAATTTGCTTACTTCTACAGTTTTGTATTTGTACCCTTGTTTTGTGTAAATGACAATTCCTCCTTTATCCATGCTAGATCTGCAAGTGTAAGATGCTGAATTATACCCATTTGTACTGACACTTTCCATCCCCACAGTTACATGGTGTTCAGACAGACAAAGTATATCAATCACATTCTTATTTTTGAGATCATCTAAACACACTAATAGCTCATCTACTTTATTTTTTGTTTCCCTGATATTTTGGAGAAGTAAGTTGATAGTACCCATAGCTTTATCTCTATTTGCTGTACATATGGCTTCATTTGTACTATTTTTCTTGATTGTTGTCTGTCTGGACTTTGGCTTTAATCTAAAGAACCTGTTTGCCTGGTCCCATTAACCACAGCGATCGTCCCATGTGTAACTGTGGCCCTCCTTACAGTATCTACTAATAGAGAAGCGACCTTGTCTTTCCCCTTCATATTTAGGTGCAGGTGTATTCCCACTTACCAATAGCATCAACTGGAACAACACTTACATGAGATTTTGCCGGTGTCTGGGGCATCCTGTCCAGTCATGCCTTATAGCAGTGTTTATCCAGAGCCGATCATGGCATTGAAAGAGCTCCACAAACCCCACATTTGTGTGCCCATTTTCTGCTCCTGTTTTATCCAGGTCACTCCTAATGATTTATCTTGGATTCATAGCCAGGCTGTCTTCTGCTCCTCCAATTATAATAACCTGATGTTCCTTCTCAGACTTCCTGCATAACTGACCTAAGTTTGCTGTCACCTGGCTAAGGTTAGCACATGGTTTCACAAAACTTGTGACCTGTTACCCTGCGCCTAATTCGTCCTGAAGCCGCTGGCCTACACCCCTCCCATGACTGCTACCTAGAAGCAGAATTCTTCTTTTCCTATTCTAATTTAATCCCAACCTGTTTTTTCCTTTAAGCTAATATTCTGCTTCAACCTACATTCAACTACATCTGGGTGAGACCCTTCCTACATTGCCTCAGATAGCAAGTAAAACTGATGATGTGTTCAAATCTGTGAGGGGAACAACAAATTTTAAAATCTGATTTGATTTGATTTGATTTGATTTTTTATTGGTCCAGTTTTATCATACAGCACAAATTGTACAATTGATATTGGACAGGTCAAATATAAGTTACAATAATACATAGTATAAGCAAAATAGTCGGCAAATTAAAAATAGGTACCTATGACAATTAATTTTGTTACGTATTCAGAAATTCTCTGGCAGAATAGAAACAGTGCTTTATTAGAAATGCCTTTAGTTTAGCTTTAAATATTGGATGAGTAGCATTTTTTATTTCCTCTGTTATCTTATTATGTAGTATTACACCAATGTTAATTATGCTCCTCTAATAGGTGGTTGTTCTGTGATATTTTTGATGTATATTTGATTTCCCTCTGGTACCATAGTTGTGTACATTTTTGTTCTGTAGCAGTTTGCTTGTTTTCAGGAGGTAGTCCCTAGTGAACAAGACAGTTTCATAAATGAATAAACTTGGAACATTTAGAACACTAAGCTCAGTAAAATCGTATTTACAGGAGTCCATCTTTTTAAGGCCACAAATTATTCTTAGAGCCCTTGTTGCATTCTAAAAACCTTTACACTATGAATTGAGTATCCCCAGAAAACGACCCCATATCGGACTAGTGAGTGGAACTGTGCATAGTATGCCTGCAGTACTGTTGTTTTGCTTGTTGTAGCCTTTAAAATTCTTAGGCCATAGCACACAGATTATAGTTTTCTAGACAAGTTATTTATATGTGTGCCCCACTTTAAGTCCTGCTGAACCAATAGACCCAAAAATTTTGTGACACTTACATTTTCTAGGGGATCATTTTTTAATTGTGCTTGAATAGACATTTGATTAGTTGGAGAAATTACATGAAAATCGACACACACAGTTTTTTCAGTATTTATAATGAGTTTGTTTTTTTGTGAACCACTCAGAAAGTCTTTCCATAGAACTTTCTGCTGTGGACTGCAAAGTTTCTGGGTTGGATCCAGTGAGCAATATGCTGGTGTCATCGGCAAACAGGATGGTTTTTGTGGGACTCGTATATTCAACTAAGCCATCCACAAAAATCAAGAAGAGTAGTGGACCTAAGATTGAGCCCTGCAGTACACAAAGTTTTATTGTTAATTCGCTAGAAAGGAGTTGTTTCTTATTTTATTAATTTTGTTGAATTCATACTGAAGGGATACTTTCTGCCTGCAGTTTTTTAGGTATGAAAAAACCAGCTATGTGCTACACCTCTTGTTGTTGTTGTGGTCTTCAGTCCTGAGACTGGTTTGATGCAGCTCTCCATGCTACTCTATCCTGTGCAAGCTTCTTCATCTCCCCGTACCTACTGCAACCTACATCCTTCTGAATCTGCTTAGTGTATTCATCTCTTGGTCTCCCTCTACGATTTTTACCCTCCACGCTGCCCTCTAATACTAAATTGGTGATCCCTTGATGCCTCAGAACATGTCCTACCAACCGATCCCTTCTTCTGGTCAAGTTGTGCCACAAACTTCTCTTCTCCCCAATCCTATTCAATACTTCCTCATTAGTTATGTGATCTACCCATCTAATCTTCAGCATTCTTCTGTAGCACCACATTTCGAAAGCTTCTATTCTCTTCTTGTCCAAACTATTTATCGTCCATGTTTCACTTCCATACATGGCTACACTCCATACGAATACTTTCAGAAATGACTTCCTGACACTTAAATCAATACTCGATGTTAACAAATTTCTCTTCTTCAGAAACGCTTTCCTTGCCATTGCCAGCCTACATTTTATATCCTCTCTACTTCGACCATCATCAGTTATTTTGCTCCCCAAATAGCAAAACTCCTTTACTACTTTAAGTGCCTCATTTCCTAATCTAATTCCCTCAGCATCACCCGACTTAATTAGACTACATTCCATTATCCTTGTTTTGCTTTTGTTGATGTTCATCTTATATCCTCCTTTCAAGACACTGTCCATTCCATTCAACTGCTCTTCCAAGTCCTTTGCTGTCTCTGACTGAATTACAATGTCATCAGCGAACCTCAAAGTTTTTATTTCTTCTCCATGAATTTTAATACCTAGTCCGAATTTTTCTTTTGTTTCCTTTACTGCTTGCTCAATATACAGATTGAACAACATCGGGGAGAGGCTACAACCCTGTCTTACTCCCTTCCCAACCACTGCTTCCCTTTCATAACCCTCGACTCTTACAACTGCCATCTGGTTTCTGTACAAATTGTAAATAGCCTTTCGCTCCCTGTATTTTACCCCTGCCACCTTCAGAATTTGAAAGAGAGCATTCCAGTCAACATTGTCAAAAGCTTTCTCGAAGTCTACAAATGCTAGAAACGTAGGTTTGCCTTTCCTTAATCTTTCTTCTAAGATAAGTCGTAAGGTCAGTATTGCCTCACGTGTTCCAGTGTTTCTATGGAATCCAAACTGATCTTCCCCGAGGTTGGCTTCTACTAGTTTTTCCATTCGTCTGTAAAGAATTCGTGTTAGTATTTTGCAGCTGTGACTTATTAAGCTGATAGTTCGGTAATTTTCACATCTGTCAACACCTGCTTTCTTTGGGATTGGAATTATTATATTCTTCTTGAAGTCTGAGGGTATTTCGCCTGTTTCATACATCTTGCTCACCAGATGGTAGAGTTTTGTCAGGACTGGCTCTCCCACGGCCGTCAGTAGTTCCAATGGAATATTGTCTACTCCGGGGGCCTTGTTTCGACTCAGGTCTTTCAGTGCTCTGTCAAACTCTTCACGCAGTATCATATCTCCCATTTCATCTTCATCTACATCCTCTTCCATTTCCATAATATTGTCCTCAAGTACATCGCCCTTGTATAGACCCTGTATATACTCCTTCCACCTTTCTGCTTTCCCTTCTTTGCTTAGAACTGGGTTTCCATCTGAGCTCTTGATATTCATACAAGTCGTTCTCTTATCTCCAAAGGTCTCTTTAATTTTCCTGTAGGCGGTATCTATCTTACCCCTAGTGAGATAGGCCTCTACATCCTTACATTTGTCCTCTAGCCATCCCTGCTTAGCCATTTTGCACTTCCTGTCGATCTTATTTTTGAGACGTTTGTATTCCTTTTTGCCTGTTTCACTTACTGCATTTTTATATTTTCTCCTTTCATCAATTAAATTCAATATTTCTTCTGTTACCCAAGGATTTCTACTAGCCCTCGTCTTTTTACCTACTTGATCCCCTGCTGCCTTCACTACTTCATCCCTCAAAGCTACCCATTCTTCTTCTACTGTATTTATTTCCCCCATTCCTGTCAATTGCTCCCTTATGCTCTCCCTGAATCTCTGTACAACCTCTGGTTCTTTTAGTTTATCCAGGTCCCATCTCCTTAAATTCCAACCTTTTTGCAGTTTCTTCAGTTTTAATCTACAGGTCATAACCAATAGATTGTGGTCAGAGTCCACATCTGCCACTGGAAACGTCTTACAATTTTTAACCTGGTTCCTAAATCTCTGTCTTACCATTATATAATCTATCTGATACCTTTTAGTATCTCCAGGGTTCTTCCATGTATACAACCTTCTTTCATGATTCTTAAACCAAGTGTTAGTTATGATTATGTTGTGCTCTGTGCAAAATTCTACCAGGCGGCTTCCTCTTTCATTTCTGTCCCCCAATCCATATTCACCTACTACGTTTCCTTCTCTCCCTTTTCCTACACTCGAATTCCAGTCACCCATGACTATTAAATTTTCGTCTCCCTTCACAATCTGAATAATTTCTTTTATTTCATCATACATTTCTTCAATTTCTTCGTCATCTGCAGAGCTAGTTGGCATATAAACTTGTACTAATGTAGTAGGTGTGGGCTTCGTTTCTATCTTGGCCACAATAATGTGTTCACTATGCTGTTTGTAGTAGCTTACCCGCATTCCTATTTTCCTATTCATTATTAAACCTACTCCTGCATTACCCCTATTTGATTTTGTGTTTATAACCCTGTAGGCACCTGACCAGAAATCTTGTTCCTCCTGCCACCGAACTTCATTAATTCCCACTATATCTAACTTCAACCTATCCATTTCCCTTTTTAAATTTTCTAACCTACCTGCCCGATTAAGGGATCTGACATTCCACGCTCCGATCCGTAGAACGCCAGTTTTCTTTCTCCTGATAACGACATCCTCTTGAGTAGTCCCCGCCCGGAGATCCGTATGGGGGACTATTTTACCTCCGGAATATTTTACCCAAGAGGACGCCATCACCATGTAATCATACAGTAAAGCTGCATGCCCTCGGGAAAAATTACGGCTGTAGTTTCCCCTTGCTTTCAGCCGTTCGCAGTACCAGCACAGCAAGGCCGTTTTGGTTATTGTTACAAGGCCAGATCAGTCAATCATCCAGACTGTTGCCCTTGCAACTACTGAAAAGGCTGCTGCCCCTCTTCAGGAACCACACGTTTGTCTGGCCTCTCAACAGATACCCCTCCGTTGTGGTTGCACCTACGGTACGGCTATCTGTATCGCTGAGGCACGCAAGCCTCCCCACCAACGGCAAGGTCCATGGTTCATGGGGGGGCTACACCTCTTACTCCTCGTCTTTCTAATTTTTCGAGCAGAATGTTATGGTCCAGGATATCAAAGGCTTTTGATAGATCTCGAAAAATACCTGCAGCTAATTTATGTTGATCAAGGGATTTTAAAATGCAGTCTAAGAATTCGAAAATTGGTGTCTGTGTAGATTTAGACTTTCTAAAACCGTGTTGTTGTACTGTAGGTGGTGCATATTTATTTATGAAACTTAGAAACCTGTCATAGAAGAGTTTTTCTAGAATTTTTAAGTAGAAACTTAACTGTGACACGGGTCGGTAGTTTGATATTTTTTTCAGAAGAACCTTTTTTTAGCATTGGTGTAACTTTTGCTATTTTAAAAATATCTGGAAATACACCAGTTTTTAAAGAGAGGTTGAAAATTTTTGCCAAGGGGTTTTCTATGTGGTGAGCACATGTTTTTAATATGAAATCAGGTACTTCATCAAGACCACTTGACATTTTATTGCTTAATGATTTACTTTTACTTATAATTTCATTGGGGTTTGTTTCATAAACATACATAGAAGCAGTCAAGATCACTGACTTGCTGGAGAAACTTGGGACTGGTCCTTGACAGTGTACTTGAATGAGGTCTTCAGCTAGTGAAGTGAAGTATTCACTGAATTTTTCCACTATCAAATTTGGGTCTGTGACTTTTGAGTCTTCTAGTGTTAATGATACATTCTTTTTCTTTGGAGCTGAACTACAAGTTTCTTTCTTTATAACTCTCCACGTGGATCTCATTTTGTTAGATGAGTTTCTTATCAAATTGTCATTCCACATAATTTTTGCCTCTTTGACTACTCTACCATAGATTCTTTTGTAGGCTTTTGAATAATATGCGAATTCTTGGGTTACTCTATACTTTTTACAACAGTACTGCAGAAATCTGTTTCTCTCACTGGAAATTTTTATGCCTTTAGTTACCCATTGCTTATTATTGTTAGGTTTTACTGTTTTTACTACTTTTGGAAATGCTAGTGAAGAAAGATGCTCTGAAAACTCATGTACATGCTATCAACATTGTTCTGAGTGGCGATGCTTTCCCAGTTTTTCTTCGCCAGTAAAAGATTGAAAGATTTAATGTTAGCTTCAGGAAATGTTCTCTTTTTAACTACTTTTTTGGAACTACTACTACTTGTTGGTATTTCTATACACAGCAGCTGTGCCTCATGATCACTATAACCCATGCTCAGTACTCTGCTTGTGAAACTGATATGAATATTTGGTCAATAATGGAATTTGTGCATTCTGTTAATTTTGTTGGGCAGTGTATTGTGGGAATCATATTGAATGTGTTGGTCATATTTACCAAAGCATCTCTGGTGCTGCTGTCTTTTGAAAAATCAATATTGAAATCCCCACAAAGCACTATCTTCATATTTAGTGTATTGATCCTGTTCAGCAGAACCTCTAGTTTATTCATGAAGACTGGCAGGTTTACACTTGGCACTC
The DNA here is from genome assembly GCF_021461385.2 of Schistocerca piceifrons. Lineage (NCBI taxonomy): Eukaryota > Metazoa > Arthropoda > Insecta > Orthoptera > Acrididae > Schistocerca > Schistocerca piceifrons. The sequence continues at coordinate 964,323,652 of NC_060149.1, forward strand.
TCTATATATGTTAATAACTATGAAATTAAGCGCTGTCAGTTTAGTAATGGAAAGTTCAAAGTCTTTTTCAATCGGGTCAATATAACTTTTACTGACATCACAGAACTTTATTTGTTTTTTCACAAAGATAGCAGAGCCACCATTTTTGGAAAACTCTCGGCTAAAATGACCTGCTAATCTACACTCCTGGAAATTGAAATAAGAACACCGTGAATTCATTGTCCCAGGAAGGGGAAACTTTATTGACACATTCCTGGGGTCAGATACATCACATGATCACACTGACAGAACCACAGGCACATAGTCACAGGCAACAGAGCATGCACAATGTCGGCACTAGTACAGTGTATATCCACCTTTCGCAACAATGCAGGCTGCTATTCTCCCATGGAGACGATCGTAGGGATGCTGGATGTAGTCCTGTGGAACGGCTTACCATGCCATTTCCACCTGGCGCCTCAGTTGGACCAGCGTTCGTGCTGGACGTGCAGACCGCGTGAGACGACGCTTCATCCAGTCCCAAACGTGCTCAATGGGGGACAGATCCGGAGATCTTGCTGGCCAGGGTAGTTGACTTACACCTTCTAGAGCACGTTGGGTGGCACGGGATACATGCGGACGTGCATTGTCCTGTTGGAACAGCAAGTTCCCTTGCCGGTCTAGGAATGGTAGAACGATGGGTTCGATGACGGTTTGGATGTACCGTGCACTATTCAGTGTCCCCTCGACGATCACCAGTGGTGTACGGCCAGTGTAGGAGATCGCTCCCCACACCATGATGCCGGGTGTTGGCCCTGTGTGCCTCGGTCGTATGCAGTCCTGATTGTGGCGCTCACCTGCACGGCGCCAAACACGCATACGACCATCATTGGCACCAAGGCAGAAGCGACTCTCATCGCTGAAGACGATACGTCTCCATTCGTCCCTCCATTCACGCCTGTCGCGACACCACTGGAGGCGAGCTGCACGATGTTGAGGCGTGAGCGGAAGATGGCCTAACGGTGTGCGGGACCGTAACCCAGCTTCATGGAGACGGTTGCGAATGGTCCTCGCCGATACCCCAGGAGCAACAGTGTCCCTAATTTGCTGGGAAGTGGCGGTGTGGTCCCCTACGGCACTGCGTAGGATCCTACGGTCTTGGCGTGCATCCGTGCGTCGCTGCGGTCCGGTCCCAGGTCGACGGGCACGTGCACCTTCCGCCGACCACTGGCGACAACATCGATGTACTGTGGAGACCTCACGCCCCACGTGTTGAGCAATTTGGCGGTACGTCCACCCGGCCTCCCGCATGCCCACTATACGCCCTCGCTCAAAGTCCGTCAACTGCACATACGGTTCACGTCCACGCTGTCGCGGCATGCTACCAGTGACTGCGATGGAGCTCCGTATGTCATGGCAAACTGGCTGACACTGACGGCGGCGGTGCACAAATGCTGCGCAGCTAGCGCCATTCGACGGCCAACACCGCGGTTCCTGGTGTGTCCGCTGTGCCGTGCGTGTGATCATTGCTTGTACAGCCCTCTCGCAGTGTCCGGAGCAAGTATGGTGGGTCTGACACACCGGTGTCAATGTGTTCTTTTTTCCATTTCCAGGAGTGTATATCCTGAGATTGAGGTTAATTTTACTTCGGCATTTCATAGCCAGTGTTCAGTAATGCAAATTGTGTCTACATTTAGTGCATACTGGAGTAGTGCTCCCAACATGGAAATTTTATTTGTGAGTGACTGAACATTATGGTGTAGTATAGCAAACTCTGGGTATTTAGTAACTTTAGTGGAAATGGTTTCTGATTCTTTATCTAATGGCATTTCTAATACAGCACTTACCCTAAAAATTTTCAGTACCTTTTTTGTGTATGGCTTCTGTTCAAATGGCTCTGAGCACTATGGGACTCAACTGCTGTGGTCATAAGTCATGGCTTCTGTTTTCTGGTGGCAATCAGTAGGTGAGTTAACTTCTGGAGCTTGTATAAGTTTTGCTTCATCCACATCTGACCTCTTCGGTTTAAACCATTTCGTAATTTTCGTTTGGCTAATGACTTGATTGTTTGTTTCTCACCTAATCGGTTTAAACCACACTGTTTGGCAGATGGCACAGCTTATAACTTGTCTAAAGCACTTCTTAATCTCCGTTTGTTTGTCACTTATACTTTTTTCTTCACTCTTCTTTGAGATGCGAGTACATATTTTTTCGGCTAGTAATTTCTTTCCATTAGTCGTCTACACGAGACATGAGCTGACGATGTTGTGTATGTTGCTCCACAGCTATAACCTGTGTGACGGCAGAAGGTGAAAACAGCTGATACGGCTTTGTGAAAACTTTTTAAGTACAATTTTTCTCAAAAAAATGATCGTCTAACGATACGATCATCAAAATTGGTTACAGTGTTTATCATTTTAGTAAAAACTGAACAATATTATTAGTAAAAAATGTAGTAACAACCAGATTAACTTCAAGCAGAAACCAAAATTGCTATACTTGATTGACAACTGCTTCTACTACATAGAATTAAAAAAAAAAATGTAAGTTTATATTTTGTGTGTGTGTGTGTGTTGTGTGTGTGTGTGTGTGTGTGTGTGTGTGTGTTTTATTGTAGTTGAATGTAAATCACTGTGTGTAAAAAAGAATTACTTATCACAATTCTTGATAATTATAGTGGTTGGGGGGAGAGATGATGTGAATTGTCCAGATCTGAAGTAATTATCATTTAGCCGCAGCAAAACTTGTCCATAAATGCGCACAGGTATAGATGCGTACATGTTAAGAACATTGTGGCATTGAATAAATGTTAATTCCTGTTAGTTTGGGTGCGCGGCGTGGTATTTACCTTTTCTCCCCAACGATGTACAACAACATGGCTGCGACGGCTATTCTCTCTTCAGGTTGACTTCATCTCCAAAAAGGTCCATTTAAAAATGCAAGCCCTTGTCACATTGGGAAGTAGAAAATAAGGTGTAGCTAGGTACGAGAATGAAAACTTGTGTCTTCTGCATATTGTAACTTTTAATTAAAAGAATACTGGGAGAGTGCAATTACATACGTCTTTATTGCACCAGCTCAAAAGACCAACAAGACACATACATATATATATATATATATATATATATAAAAAAACAAAGATGATGTAACTTACCAAACGAAAGTGTTGGTATGTTGATAGACACACTAACAAACACACACACAAAATTCAAGCTTTTGCAACCCACAGTTGCTTCATCAGGAAAGAGGGAAGGAGAGGGAAAGACAAAAGGATGTCGGTTTTAAGGGAGAGGGTAAGGAGTCATTCCAATCCCGGGAGCGGAAAGACTTACCTTAGGGGGAAAAAGAGACAGGTATACACTCGCACACACACATATCCATCCGCACATATACAGACACAAGCAGACATATATATATAAAGAGGTACATAAAAATCGATAGTTTTGGTTTTAAATTTTCTGTCAACGTAGATGTAATCATACCTCCCTATGATATCTCTGCCACGCGGGGATGGTGCGACTATTTATTGATATGTGTAGGTCATTTAAAGAACCTACACAATTGCAACCCCCCCCCCCCCTCCCTTGCCACCCCTTATCCCTCCCCATTTATTGTATACTGGAGTGATCCATATCACTGGTCGCTGGATGTCAGTATGCAGTGGTGGTGCATTAACACTATTTAACTTTTCTGTACTTTAAAACTCTTGGCCTGCCATTGTACTGAGACCTTCATTTGTGCCCAAGTTTACCTCATGTACTCCCAGAACATGCCATTACATAATGTATGTATCTAATTTTGATTAATATACACTTTACACATTATTACTACCGCTATTTACAAAATAATAAATGAATAAATAAAGGTTGCATCAACAGGCGCATTTGAATTCAGAGTCTGTAGTTTGATTATTGGAATTTAACTGCTGCTATTGCGGCATCGTCCAGAGCGCTCACCTCACATGAAATATGGTGCAGGCGCACTTGAGTTTGTTAATGCTGCTGTTAAGTTGAACTGTCCATGAATGTGCTACAGTTTCACTTGTTTACCAAAGTCAATAAAAGTGTTCATCCCTTTGCTGGAACATGGTGTGCTGAGGCTTGTGCATAGTGGAACCATTGATACTGTGGTGAGGAGGTTCATCATTTATGGCCCAGGCATTTGTTCCTCTCATAATTCACATGTTTCAGTGGTTGAACCAAGCTCACGCTGTCAGCATTCTGAGGCAATTGAATGGATTCAACATAAGTCTCCAATGCTCTTATTCGTTTCCATACCACGTCTGTGGTAGAATGCTTTGTCGATACTCAAGTCCACTGATAATACTAATGTTTGATACTCTTCAGCACTGGCACACGGTTTTCACAGGAACACACCATTGAATTGCAGGTTTCAAACCCTCATAAAATGTTCGTTGCGTATTTGGTGTTATATTCAGCTCTACATTACATCACAGGCTGCCACGTAATCGTGGCTTATTTAGTTTCATAATTGAAAGCAGTCTTTCATGCATTTATGTTGATCGAAACATTGTTATCACGTTTGCAATCTCATTATATGGACGTGGAATGTCGAGCTTCGGGACAGTTTCAACACAGAAGGATTTGGCTTATAAACGGGAAATATGTTGCAGATCGATAAGCTCCATCTGCAGTTGCCCAGGGGCGCTTTAAAATGAAATGCGAAACGGTCTCTAAAAGAGATCACAAGGAAATATAGAACTGGCAGTGCGCTCAAATGTTTGGAAAACTATTTCTGTAATTCTTTTAACGAGACAGAAGTTTGTTCAAATTCACGTTTTCTTTAACACCAGTGAGTTTAGGGAAATGGACGGTGTTTTTTTCATAATTTATCACCCGCACAATGCTATTTTTTTAAACATATCCCCGTCATATCATAAATAGATTATTTCTCACCTTGCAATATCTTACTGTGGGCAGTGTGCAGTCAAATCCACGTAAAATGCAAAGTCTTTAGCCCATCCTGGGTGTTCCAATTTTCTTTCCTCCTTTCATTTTTCTTTCATAAATTTAACAATAGCGGGTTTCAATTTGAAAAATCGTTTCGGGCATGACTTAACCAACGTACTTTGAAATAATATAGTTCAGTTACAAAAGACCTGACACCCCTTTTATTTCCTGAACGGTTACAGATGTCGAAACGAGGTTTCGTGCAATTGATAGTACGCTGAGGGGCATTGTTTTGTATGGATAATGCCCTGATATCAGGCATCAACCGAGATGTTGATACAAGTATGATTTTTTTAAATGGAAACGTATACTTTTCATAACTATATTCAGTAGGTCTTGGAAAGGCAATTACGATGATATAGCGCTTTTATTACTGACACTGAAGCCTTTCGAAAGAGAATCCGAGAAATGCACTAAAACTGGAAAGCAATGCGGCGAGAGTAGGCCATTGCTGTGAAATAACACCAAGCTCTCAGACCAGACTCAGCTGTTATATGCCGATGCAGCAAGGCACGCCTTCGCTACTAAAATAAAACCTCATTTTGTATACGACCTAGAAACACCTACGATTTTTTTTTGTGGGACTATGGCATATGCTAGTTTCTGGCGTATCAGATGGGACTAAGGAAAGCTGTTTCAATTGTACGTACTTTTCCAGGTTTTTGTTGGAACAACTACAGTTTCTTCGAGCAGTTTTTCATTACCATTTTCACAGAATTTTCTTGACATTCGTCTCATAATAGCATGTCTAACTTTTCCACATTGGTGTACATGTCAGCATGCAAGAAATTATGAAGCATAAATGATCTGCCAACAGACAACACGGTTTTGTTAGTTCTGGGGCACAGAGAAGTAAACAGTCGAAAAGCTTAATACAACGACGTAGACTGGCATGACCATGTTTACAACGTAATATCTGATTCCGGACGACTCAGTTTTAGAATATTTCTCTCATTCTTTTGCAAAGAGTTTCTACTACAAAATTAACAAACATTGTATCACTGCAGTCGTCTTCTCATGCGCTTTCGGATGCCATTAAGAAAGTATATCATTCTCTTTAAAAAATTATACTTGCTTCATTATCACGATCGATACAAAAGCGAAGATTCTGTATTACACACCAAATTACGTGTCCCTTAGCGTGCTATCATTGGCCCAAAACCTAGCTTCGGTATCTAAAATCATTCACGAAATAAAAAGGGTATTACGTCGTGCATGACTCATCCTGAATGTACTCCCTTTGTCAGAAATGTTACAGGACAGATTAAAAAAAAATATAGAAAATTGTACTTACCAAGTAATGATCCTAGCTCCCATCGGAGTAGCCCTCTTGGGCATTTTTACACAGTTACCAACGTTTCTGGAGGTCTTGAAAGAAAGCAGGGAAATTTTCAACTTCTATGCTTGTAAGCTCATTTGTCACAGACCGTCATATGTATGTGATATCTTGATGGAGCTTTTCTTTCAGTTGCATTCTTGAAAGGGCCTCGCTGCAGTTGCTTAATCATCGTCCACATTTCACTAGGGTTTTCCCAGCTTGACGCAGAACTTATTGTTCACTCTTTGCTCACAATCAGCATCGACTGTGTCACCAAAACTAATGCGCCAAGAATCCAGACAGGGTGTTGCTAAGCACAGCCTTGCCACATAGTGAGTTTCACGGAAACACGTGCAAGGTCATTTCGAGGACACACACGTTAACATGAAAGCAACATTTGTTCCCTTTTGTATTGCAAGCTCAGAAATAAAAAAAGCCTGTCCTGGAACTTTTTCTGCGAAATGGATTGGTCTCCATACTCTTCGTACAGTTTCACTGAAACAGTTATACCTGACGGCGTAGTAATGTATGCTACTTCCGAAAATTTGCTACTTGAACCATCAATGTCATCACGTCAGCTACGTCTGCTAATTTAAAACAAAGTGCTTTTTGATGTACAGAACACAGAATCTCGTCTGCTAATCTTTGTAATTTCTGGTTCTTTCCTCGTCAACTAAAAAAATGGTTCAAATGGCTGTGAGCACTATGGGACTTAACTTCTGAGGCCATCAGTCCCCTAGAACTTAGAACTACTTAAACCTAACTAACCTAAGGACATCACACACATCCATGCCCGAGGCAGGATTCGAACCTGTGACCATAGCGGTCGCGCGGTTCCAGACTGTAGTGCCTAGAACCGCTCGACCACCGCGGCCAGCCTGTCAACCAAATCTTTAAATTCTATCTGCGTGGTGTGTAATGTTCCATAGGAAATTTCTGCTACTCATATATTACTGCGACTGCATAATGGATATGGAGAATTTCAACCTTCTGTTCTCGTTCCCAGCCACATCTTGTGACGATAGATCACTGGACTGCCTGTTTTTGTGCGAATAACCACTGGACCAACTTCCTTTATACCACGAACAAATAGCGAAGGATAAACAGTGCTTACACCAAGACCCCGGCGAGCTGAAGAAAGCCGTGTTGATCAAAAGAAGCCTCATCAAATGCTGGAAGGAAGTGTCACATCGCTCTGCTGTACGAAATGTGGCGCTATACCGAGAGGGACCGAGCAAAGCCGAGACGTACCAAACAGTGACGAGACAGGCCGAACCTCGGAGCGCTTGGAAGCAGCACATTGTGCAAAAGTGAAATTTTGCACGACCTGGCCGACCATGGTGTATAACAACTGACGCTCGGAAAACCGATATTTGATCAGAATAGCAGAGCCGAATGAGTCAACGTGTGAATATGATAGTGAAAATGGGCCTCCGGTATCCGGCGAGCTATGCGGGCGCACGCGGGCCGCTTAGCGCTTACCTCCTCACGGGACAGCGTCTCGTGTGGCCAGCGCGCGTCCAGGTCCTGCAGCAGGCGCAGCAGGATGCGAGTGTCCAGTGGCGAAGACAGCGCCTGCCGGCAGTAGGACGTCCAGCGCACGGCGGCCAGCTGCCGCTCCGTCACATCGCCCTGGATCGCGTGTTGGTGCAGGATCGTCTGCGCCACCTGCGGCAGCTCGCCGCTCCACTCCCACGTCGGGCCCTGCAGGCACATCGCCGGCACCCGTCAGTACAGACAATCTCACAGGACAAAATATCAGCCACCCCCTCAAAAAAGCTCAACTCGTCGCTTTGGAGCTCTGAAGGGGGAAGGGGTAAAATACAGGGAGCGAAAGGCTATTTACAATTTGTACAGAAAGCAGATGACACTTACAAGAGTCGAGGGGTATGAAAGAGAAGCAGTGGTTGGGAAGTGAGTGAAACAGGGTTGTAGCCTATCCCCGATGTTATTCACTCTGTATACAGAGCAAGCAATAAAGGAAACAAAAGAAAAGTTCGGAGTAGGTATTAAAATCCATGGAGAAGAAATAAAAACTTTCAGGTTCGCCGATAACGTTGTAATTCTGTCAGAGACAGCAAAGGACCTGGAAGAGCAGTTGAACGGAATGGGCAGTGTCTTGAAAGGAGGGTATAAGATGAACATCAACAAAAGCAAAACGAGGATAATGGAATGTAGTCGAATTAAGTCGGGTGATGCTGAGGGAATTGGATTAGGAAATGAGACACTTAAAGTAGTAAAGGAGTTTTGCTATTTGGGGAGCAAAATAACTGATGATGGTCGAAGTACAGAGGATATAAAATGTAGACTGGCAATGGTAAGGAAAGCGTTTCTCAAGAAGAGAAATTTGTTGACATCGAGTATAGATTTAAATGTCAGGAAGTCGTTTCTGAAAGTATTTGTATGGAGTGTAGCCATGTGTGGAAGGGAAATGTGGACGATAAATAGTTTAGACAAGAAGAGAATAGAAGCTTTCGAAATGTGGTGCTACAGAAAAATGCTGAAGATTAGATGGGTAGATCACATAACTAATGAGGAGGTATTGAATAGAATTGGGGAGAAGAGGAGTTTGTGGCACAACTTGACTAGAAGAAGGGATCGGTTGGACATGTTCTGAGGCATCGAGGGATCACCAATCTAGCATTGGAGGGCAGCGTGGAGGGTAAAAATCATAGAGGGAGACCAAGAGATGAATACACTAAGCAGATTCAGAAGGATGTAGGTTGCAGCAGGTATTGGGAGATGAAGAAGCTTGTACAGGATAGAGTAACATGGAGAGCTGCATCAAACCAGTCTCAGGACTGGAGACAACAACAACAACAACCTGTGTAGGACTTCTGCCAGGCTGTCACATTACCCTCCACCGCTCTGAAGTATGTCATGCCGGCCAAGTGGTGGGTACACCTTCTGATCAAAAGTGTCCAGCATCTAGTAATGGACATAAAGGGCACTGCGCACACACACCAACCGACCGACCAATTTCCTGTGCAGCCTACACACTTTACGACCTACTTTACTGAGCGACTACAGGGACAAAAGATGAACTTCTCTCGGTCGGCTGGCAGGGCAGCGCTACACATAACATAATTTTTTGGGTGGAGTGATTGGGGGAGGGAGGGGTTGGGTGAAATTGTGACGGAGATCATGCGAAGGGCGGTGGGTCGGCTGTTGGCTGTGTGTGTGTGTGTGTGTGTGTGTGTGTGTGTGTGTGTGTGTCCCTTTATTACTCATGGGATATGACCACCCTTTAATTTATGATAGCTGGAATTCTGCTGGGGACATTTCCAGTGAGGTGCATGAATGTCAGTGAGGGAATGACAGTCTGTTCTTCTTCAAGTGCTGAAACCAGAGGTGGTAGTGATGTTGGATTCCGGAGCGAAGTCGATCTTTTAACACTTCCCAAATGAGTTCCATTGGGTTCAGGTCGGGACACTGGGCAGCATAGTCCATTTCAGGAATAATGTTATTCACAAACCATTACCTCACAGATACTGCTGCGCAACAGGGTTTACTGTCATGCTGAAACAATTATAGTCTCCGAAAACTTCCTGTGCTGAATGCAGCCTAAAGTTCCACAAAATGTCTTCATATACTTCTGCATATAGCGTTTTCCTAAGTGCAATGAGGGAACGACACCCTAAGCACGATAAACAGCCCCATATTGTAACATCATCTCTTCTGTACTTCTGTGTTGGAATTACGCATGATGGCAGGCATTCTACAAACCCTTTCATTGGATTTCCAAAGTATGTAGCGTGATTCCTCACTTCAAATCACCCCTTTCCAGTGATACACTGCCCAATGGCATCATTCTTTACAGCACCCCATGTTTTGCTTAGCACTAATTACAGAAATTTGTGGCTTGACAGAAGCTGCACGACCGTCGTACTCCATTCCATTTAACTCTCATTCATTGTGCTAGCTGGACTACTGGTAGTACTTTGGAACACACGAGTGATCCCTTCCACTCATTTCGTGCGGTTTCTTACAACCACCGTCTGCTAGGGTTGGAGGTCCTGTCCATCAGTGCATGATGTCTGCTTCATCTAGGTTTAGCTGTGGTGTTTCCTCCCCTCTTCCACTGCACACTCACATCGCTAGCAGTCGACTTGGGCAGCTTTAGAACGTCTGAAATGACCCTGATGGATTTGTTACTCCGGTGACATCCAGTCACTACGTTCGAGATCACCGAGCCCTCGTGAACAACCCATTTTACTGTTACTGTTTCTCTGCTAATAAGACAATGGCTCCCACCTCCAGTTACCCTGTCGAGTCTACCTCTCGTGACATATAGTCGCCAATTCCGCATCACATAGCGGTGTCCAGATACTTTTGATGAGATAGTTTATGTGCCAGTCGGTTATAAGGAACACCGCAGTAAGAAGGCTCTACATGGAGAAGTGACAGGATTGCAGTTAGTAGTTATCGTGTTTGGACTCTCCTGTGATCAGATCGTGAGTGCAGTCCACCGATTTGTTGATGTATCAAGACAGTAATGGTAGATCTCTCGCAGCCATGTAATACGGCGTAGGAGCAACGCTAGTAAGAAGACTTTAGCTGACATGGACCAGAGACAATTGTCATACATTACCAGATACAATCAGTTTCAAACATGACAAGGAATTGCTGCTCACAGCGAATGCTTTGGATCGCTCTAAGTTGCGTAGAACTGATACCAGACGGTTGTGTGACACTCCACTGCTGACCTAACTCAGGACAGTGCCTCTTTACAATGAAAGTCTGTGTATGTGCCACTCAATTATACGAAATTTGCGCTGTAAGATAGGTTGACGAGGTAATAGGACATGTACATGTGTTAAGACATTAGGCAGTAACTTGGATGGTACTAGAGGGAGCTGTAGAAGGTAAAAACTGTAGGTGAAAACAGAGATTGGATTATATGCACCAAATAATTGAGGACATTGTTCTTCTGAGATGAAGAGGTTGATTGGTGTATCATTATGGATTGTCTAGAAGGAATGGTGGACCACTCACAGTCATGTAACACATGTTAAGAGCAGCCGTTGTTAAAACACCCTAACCGACAGTGACTAGTGACGGATGTCACACCTTGCCAATGACAATATTTTTCCAACCCGACAGAAATTGCTGCAGTCATTCAATGCAGCCACGGATCCACAGTAGGATTCTAATTGGGGGGGGGGGGGGGGGGGCTCTCAGTTTCTTACTTTCTCCCCTCTCCCACCGCAAGGATCCAGGACTGAAAGAATGCAACAAGTTTCCAGCGAACCAACGTTGTGAATGGAACTGCATGCCATGGACTTTCGGAACAAGGTACTTCGCAAAAGGTCATTGCTCTCAGCGGCATGTAGAGTTGGACGTCTTTAATTGGACAAACAACACAGTACCTGGGCAGTAGTTGACTGGAGTGCAATGATGCCACACTGAAGAGTGGAAGTTGTGGATCAGGCCGGAGGTGGTTCTGTGATGTTTTGGGGCAGTTTTCGCACCGTGACTTGCGACCATTCATTGCCATGAAAATAAACCACGATGTTCATCTCTACATTATCTGTAATTAAGCATTACCCATCTACATTTTGATATGGATATGCTGTGGACCCTCCCGTCTTCCAAGATGACAACAGCCATTTTCACAGGGTTGTATTCTTATGTTCCTGGTATGACAAACACTCTCACTCCTCTCTGCAGATGACAGCTCTTGCAGGGGTGGATTCATCAAGTGGATGTGGCATACCTGAAGAAAGTTCTGGAGCATATCATTGTGTGGAACTGAAATATATACCAAGCGAAAATTTGAGAAGTATAAATTAGAAGGATGGAAGATTTGGCTTCCTTTCAGCGTCATCGTAACTAGAGACTGTGCATAAACTGAGATGTGTGAAGGATGTGAAGGGAAATCGGCGTATACTTTTCAAAGGATCTATCCATGCAGTGACCTGAAGTGGTTCAGGGAAGCCACGAAAATCTGATCTCAGTGTGGGGCGAGTATTTGAATCCACCGTCCTCCCCAGTACGAGACCCTTACCTTCATCACTACGCCACTTCAAACGATCAGAAATTGGGGAGAATTTGATCCTATCAGATGAGGTACTATCGAAGAAGGTAGTAAAGTAGAGAGACGGGATACGAAACAAGGAGGTACTGAAAAAACAGCCGGCCGCAGTGGCCGAGCAGTTCTAGGCGCTACAGTCGGGAACCGCGCGACCGCTACGGTCGCAGGTTCGAATCCTGCCTCGGGCATGGATGTGTGTGATGTCCTTAGGTTAGTTAGGTTTAAGTAGTTCTAAGTTCTAGGGGACTGATGACCTCAGATGTTAAGTCGCATAGTGCTCAGAGCCATTTGAACCATTTTGAAAAAATAAATAGGCCCGATATTAAATCTATGGGAAAGCCTTACCAGTAGAATGGTCACGTTAATGGAACATTTGCACCCGCAGGCCGCTAAAATTAATTTTGCGCTGGAAGGAATTAGAAATGGAAAAAAAGTAATGTGGGTGTAGACAGATACTAGAACATGCGTCCTAGTACAAAGAAATTATAAACTTGGTGTTCTAGATACGTTGAAACAGACTTCGAGGGGTTGTGGATGGTATCTTGAGGAATACGTTGCGGGTAGAAACCTGTGTTGGGAAACGTTGTTCAACAACGCTAGAGCGCGCCGATGTTATAGGCGCCGGCAGCAAACGTGACTTTGCACGCTGAAGGACGGTAGGCAGAAAGTCTCTCAATGTTGTTTGTTTATTCACTGATCGACTGATTACCACGACCTTCAGTGGAGAAGGTGGAGCTAGCTGCTGCTTAGAACGGCTTTGTTTCCTATGAATATGATGCTCTGGTGCTTCGGTTGGTGGCGGTTTCCGACACGAGTATCCACTCGCAGTTTATTTTTCTCCTGGAACCCTCTAAAATACAGGAGAAAAATAAACTACAGATGGAAACCCGTGTCCGAAACAGTCATCCACCAAGGCAACAGAACATCGCATTCATTGGAGACAAGGCCTGTCTACGCAGCAGCTAGCTCCATCCTCTCCAATGGCGATCATGGCAATCAGTTGCGATCACTGAATAAGAAATAACATTGCGAGGCGTTCCTCTTACATTTCGTCAGTGTACAACGTGATTTTGCTGCCGAAGGGGTGCCCTAGTGGCAGACATAGGCTTCTATGACTTCGACGTTCTGTAGCTTCGTTGGATGAAATTTCTGGACACGTATTCCTATCCTCCATTTATTCCTCAAGACACCCTCTACAACTCCTCGAATTTTGTCGCAACATTTCGGGGACACCCTGTAGAGATGAAAAGTAGTGCAGAAGATAGGAAGCGATGTAGGACTCCAAACCAGTTGAAAGACAGATGAATTAAAAAAACAGACAGTACTTTGGATACACAGCTGTACACCAGGATAAACTGAAGCAATACCACGTGGGAAGACTGTGGCTAAGGTCCTAAATTCTAAGCTTGTATATGTATTGTCAAGCAACGTACAACTCGTTCATGAATCAGTACTGACAATGTTACGCGTCAGTTGTTAAATGTGTGATATAATAACCAGAACATGTTTTGGGACTATGTTATTACGTTATAAAGTGGTATAAAGCAAGGAAACAAATCGAAGATCGCAATACTACATACACTGAAAACCGTGTAATTATATTGTCCTGAATTATACCATACCCTGATTGAGCCGTGCGCGGCTCGTGTTAGTGCCGTTTATTGCTTAACATCTTGTCTTTGCGGTACTGCCGTCCCGTTTCTTATTAGATTTACTGGCGTCACTAAGTTGCTGGCTTGCCTGCCCGTGAGTGGCACCAGCGGCGCTTATCGATAAGAGGACTGTCGTACTATCTTCAGAGCGACCACTAGTATTTCCGGGTCGTCGTGTGTCGGGACGGAGCAGCAGTGAGGTCCGGACAGCCAAGATTAGTGCTGAACCATCTTTTTTTCTGATTCAGTGCTGGCAGATAGTAATAAACTTAGTTTCATGTAAGTACTGTGTGAATTATGAAATTTTTCCACCACACAGTGCTGCCTGCATATTACTGGATGTTCTGTGAGTAAATTTTCCACTGTAACTGCGAGAAATGCGTTCGATTTTCCCCAGATAGTAGCATAGCTATATCGTTAAAACACTTTCCCCGGTTTTGAGAAAGCATGGGTGGTTTTTCAGGAATTCCATTTCTAATCTGTGCAATCGCATGTGAGCTCGAGAGCAAACTTTTTTATATCCTATTTTGAAATTTAATTCATAGTGTCGCACTTCATAGATTTATACTTAGTCATAGGTTACAGAAGTGGGGGGGGGGGGGGGGGGGAGGAGGGGGACGTCAGGGGACGGACAGCAAGGAGTTGCTCTTGCCGCTAACCCCCCCCCCCCCCCCTCCCTCCCCGCCATGAGCGTCTGCGATAAACTTCATCCATTTAAGAATTCTCACTAATTTCTGGATGTGTCCTGCATGTAATTCGTGACAGACTAAATATTGAGTGTCCTGTCAGTTATTTGTGCAATGTTTCATTCGTTATAATAAATACATCATTTGCCTGTCGTTTCGGAACACTGCCGAAACAAAGTACCTTGTGTTGCTTCTTTCACCCCCTCATACAGCTGGAAATTAGTTGCGGTAATGGACAGTTCTGACTTAGCACCGTGTATACCTGTCTGACAACTGTCTGAAATTTTAAGAACAGCCCTTTCGTTTCTGGACATCGTGACCTTAACAATATGTCTGAACTTACCTGTTAAGGCTTGCTGAGACTTTAACAGCAGACAACTGGATTTCATATCCAAAGATTTATTTCATTTGCGGTATGGACAACATAACATCCTATACTATGTGTTTCTTTACTTTTGGTTCATCTGAGGGCAAACAATAATCCTAGGCTAAACGCGATGGAAAATTGTGAATATTGAGGTTGAAATGGTGTTTGGATCTTTCTCAACTACATGGTTGAGAATTTATACGCTGTATGACCCCGTCTCACTTCTAGTCACATACTTGTGTACTCGAGTTCACGCATGTACACATGATCACTCCAAACTGAAGAGACGAAGACCATTTTGTTTGCATCATTGGCCATTGATACGTGATTATGGGTATTCATGTCGGCTCTCCAGTCAGATCAGATGATGTTTTGAATCTGGAGCCCCGACATGAATACAACCAATTATTACGCCGGCAGAGATTACGGAATCACATGAAGATCCTCTACGGTGAGGGGACGTTTCAACTTTCAAGGGTATTTCATGAACTTCGTAAGAAGGGGAAATTACTGAGCGACCTCGCTTTTCGGCTGAGGTGCTGGAATGAAGTTTTAATACTTAAATTTGCCAGAATTGTTGATTACATTGAGACAAGAATGGCCAACACCATTAAGAAGCGTGCTGGTTTTGCCTTACTAAGGGAGCGCAATAGTTTTATATGCACACAACTGGATTTCATATCCAAAGATTTATTTTATCTGCATTTGGCAGTTTCAGCGCTGCTTCAGCTGCATACTGGAATTGGGTCGACAGTTCGTCCTGGGCAATATCAGACTGGGTGTATGCAAACGCCGTCAGTAGGAAATCTTCGAAAATTCAACAGTTTTCTTCGCAGGCTACAGTGATAACACCCGTCGACATGTGATCAGTCTCACAACGAAAGAGTGAACGATGCTAGCCTGCGGTATTGGAACAGGAATTCAATTTTACCCATACACCCAGTGAAGTTCCAATTACGGAATACATTTCCGCCGTTGAACAAGTCGTGTCCAGGTTTCCCGACCATCTAGCTGATGAGGTTAGGTAAGAGGTGTCTCAGCTGCGTCAGGTGCCACCCCCGCGACGTAACATCTCGCTTTAAAGAGCCGCAATCCGGTCCTTCAGAGAAGATTTAGTAATTCCTCCAGCAGACAAGGCCAGTTCAACGGTTCTTCTTTCGCGGGACAATTATCTGCTTAAAATTGATCTCTCTCTTGCACACTCGGCATACCAAAGATTGCAGAACTATCCAACTCACCGTATAAAACCCAAGACTCTCAAGACTCTTCCAGTCATTAAAAGAGACTTCATTATGTGATGAAGTTCTGGGAAAAACGTCGACCTGGTTCTGCAGTCCAGCCGAGATTATACGGTTTGGCTAAGGTAGACAGGAAGGACTTTCTCTTCGGCTTTTTGTTAGAAATTTGGGCACTCCTACTTATAAGTTGGCTAAGTATCTAGCGTCCATTCTCAGTCCCCCTGTCGGAAATTGCTATAATCTTATTTCCAATTCTCTGGTTTTTATTCAACATATGACTTCTGAGTCTTAATCCCAAGAATTGGCTCTTTAGTTTTGATGTTGCGTCTCTGTTTCCCAAAGTTCCTCTTGAGGATTCTTTGCAGTTAATTTGTGAAAAATTGGACGAAGAAACAACAAGCTTTGTCGCCATGTGTTGACGTTGACGTATTTTTTTACTTAATGTCAAAAGTTTTAAACAAACTGAGTGGCTATTGGGAGTCCATTATCCCCCGTGGTCGCCAATTTGTGGAAGATTGAGGACATTGCAACATGGTTCTTTAAACCAACTTGTTCCTGGAGATATGTCGACCATACGTTTATGGGATGACCATTTGGGAGGGATGTTCTGGATCGTTTTCTGTATCATTTTAATTGTGTGCATCCCAATATTGAGTTCATGATGGAAGTCGAAGAGGACGGCGAACATCCGTTTTTAGGTGTCTTGGTCCACAGGAGGGGTGATGGGACATTAGGACAGTTTATCTGAAGCACACGCATACGAACAGATATCTTTATCCATCAGGCAGTCATCAATCCTACCAACGCAACGGGGTCCTACGTACATTGGTGAAAAGGGTTTATGCTCTCTGAGATGCAGACAGTTTGACGCAAGAACTGGAGACTGGACATTCACGGGAACTAACAGAAGATACAAGCAAATCTGCGGAATTCCTACATTTTTTGGGGAGCATATCTTCAGAAACAGGAAAAATTTTAAAGAAGTTTGATATTAAAAGTATTTTCCGTCCACCGCCTGAGACCACAGCTCTGCTGGGCTTAGTGAAGGATAACTTTGGTTCGAGAAAGCCCGGGATCTACACAATTCCCTGCAATTGCGGGAAAGCCTATATTGGACGAACTATTCGTACGCTCCAGTATCGTTGTGTGAAGCACGATCAGCATGCACATTTAATTCAGCCAGAAAAATCTGAGTGTCTGAACATTGTCTTACTGAAAAATATGAAATGTTGTACGATGAGACAAGTGGTTGACCTTGCGTCGCTGTATTGGGACTGTGTAGTGGAAGAGCCATTGGAATGCGGCTATCTAACAATACTCTGAATTGAGATAAGAGGTACCCTTTAACTAACAATTAGAACCTTGTTCTGTTTGATGTTAAGAAACACAATGGTCCCTGTTTCGGTCATCAGAAACTGTCAGTTTTTTATATGTATTGTTCCCACGAGCTTTCACCACCTGTGCGCTGTTGTGCCTGTCGCTAGAGGGCAGTTGTGTTCGCGCACGCGCGGTGGACCCACGGTCGATGGATATTTGTGTTCCGGCAGATAGTGCGACAGCTCACAGCCGTAGTATTGTAACCAGATGACAATGTGTTCCACCTGGAGACCTGACATGAAAACAACCAATGGGGACGTTTACGGAACCTCAAATGGTGATTCTGCCGGCCAATTCTATAGTTGTTTTTAACTATTATTCTATGTTCACATTCACATCAAGCATGTCAGAAGATGTACTGCTGATATACTCACGAGGTACGCTTACTTTCAAGGTACAGCTGCCATCTACATTTGAATAATATTCGCTGTGTAGCTGTCAAGCGTTTGAGACAGGATAAACTGTGTGTACTTCATGTGAAACTTATTTCTGCTGCCAAGGGTATTTAACTCCACTGGACGCTCTTTGTTGCTTCCGTACAAGGTAAAACAAAATTAACCACTCTGGAGCAACCCATACCTCTAGCTACGCTACATATAAATCTGACCACAACCAACATTTCATTGGGGAGGTGGCAGTATTTCTAACTAGTCAAAATCAGCCTCTGATTATCACAAGAAGCAACTGCATGGAAAAAAACGGGAATTTCAGAACATCCTTTAGATACATGATTCGGCCTCACCAAACACCTGTAATACTTTACTCGGAAGAAACACAGCAGTATGATGAATCTCACAGGATACTGAGCTACAAGCGTGTGAATTGGGCATTGTTCAAGGAAATGCTTGAAAAGTCGTATCCCACAAATTCCCAAAATTACACAAAGCAGGAAACTTGTTGACGCTGTCAAAGCCCTTACCACCGCAATTCAGGATGCAATAGCAGGTACCATTACAGTACTTATACCACAAGAATGCTCAATGGCCCTGCTCCCAGAAATACAGGGGCCGATGTCAATGAGAGATCATCTCGGGAGATACTGGCTGTACAAACAGCATATTAGCAGGCTCCAGGGGATCATACAGGCTAAATTAAAACTTTTAAAACCACAAACTGGGACAATACACTCACAGGGCTGCACACCACATGACCTGGAGTGTGGCAAATAGCTGTCCGCTCCACCAAGAAGAAATACTACACACCAAGTTTACAAATACCTTACAGACCAGCATACTCCATGGAGGAGAAGCACGAGCTGATGACCAGAACACTAGCAACATCATTCACACTGAATCTGGCTCCTTCCAATCCAGCACTGCTACTTGAAATGGACCAGGAGGTTACATGGCTTGTAACCCAGCCCAAGTGCAATGTAACAATACATACTGCTACACATGAAATTACACAGGTTATTAAGCACAAAACAGCTAGAAAAGCTCCTGGTCCCAATCACTTTCAAAACCGTGTCACCCAGGAGTTCACGAATAAAGCTATAGAGCATCTCACACATATGACGAATACCATTCTACAACATCAACACTTCCCTGTCCTGATGTTCAGGAAGTCAGGGAAATACCACTCCCTACCACAAAATTACGGAGCCATCAGCCTGCTGAGCTCCCTGAATAAGATTGTTGAGAAGATGATTCTCAAACATCTTACTATGCACTGCAACACCAATGACTCGCTGAGACTGGAGCAATTTGGATTCAGCAATCACCACTCCACAACACAACAACTCCTCTGTGTAGTAGAACATATTACACACACCCCCAACACCAACAAAGCTACAGGAGTGCTGTTCCTGGTCTTCAGTCATCTACGGCACAATCGTCTCATTCGCAAACTCTGCACTGCTAGTCTCTCCGACGAGCTCATACATCTTACACACTCATATCTCACCCACAGAAGCTTCAACACCGACGTTCAGGACAAACAGTCAATACAACACAGTATACAAGTGGGAGTACCCCAAGGCAGCATCCAAGGGCCCCTCTTGTTTAATCTCTACGTCAATGACTTTCCAACTGAACAAAACACAATGGCAACCATCTACGCAGATGACACTACCATCCTAGTGCAAGACTGGAAACCATCAGGCATAGTTCGCAACTGCAAACAAAACTGCCTAGCTGGAACGACAGTGTGTTAAAGCAAATGCTGACAAGTGTGAAGCAGTTCTATTCACTGACAAACCATAACAACTGCACAAACATTAAGTGTTCTGGCATACCCACAAGCTCTGGAATGAAAATTAAGATCGCAAGAGCAAAGAAGGCAGTGAACGCACCGTCAGCCAATAGCCCACTGGCAAGGACCACACCACGACGGGAGCAGGCCCCTAGACAAAGAGAATATAAGTGCCGCTCCTGCCAGCCTCGGCTTCTCAGTATTTGGACAGGATTAGGACAGTATACGGACAGGCCTAGCGCAGAATGCTACAATAACAGTTATTAGTGATCCACAAACTGTGTGTCAAACTTGCACGAACATTGTATATATCAAAGGACTCGGATTTATACTGCATGTCGCCTATTGCTTGCGACACCATTGTAAATTCCAGGTTAAGCATTGTCAAGCTTCTTATTTGTAATAAAAACTATTAATGTTGTTTGCTTGAATTGTTGTATAGCATTTTGAGAATGCAGCATCCTTTAGGCACGCTATACGAGATTAGTGGGCAGGACCCCACATTAAGACTGCAGACAAATAACACTACACACACGCCCAATACGTTTCAGTGTGAAAGTCAAATACTTCAGTGCCAGGCCAACTGAGCAAATGCAAGGCTCAAACAGTGTTACTCTAAGCTCAACAGGTAAAGCACACTGAATAGGAGGGTATCGAGGTCCGTGTACATGATACTGATTAGACCCATGATGATACATGCAGCTGCAGTCTGGGGTTACGTGGCTCTGACCGCCTGTGCCGCCTACAGGTGATACAGAACGAAGTGCACCACAGTCCACACACACTGTCGACCTTCACAGAGAATACTGCCTTGAGACTCACACACAGATATTCAAAAAACTCACCACACGACTGTACAGGAACTTGAGACACTCTGACATTCACTTCATTCTTAACCTGGGAAACTACGACCACAACCACGGGTGAAAACACAACTGCTGAAAAACACTTCAATCTAGGGACAATTAATCACCTGTGGACAGCACAGCACAAGCTCACAGACAAAATAAACACTGGTGAATTCCTGCATTACAGCAAAACTAAATGGCATTGCCAGCTGCAAATATCTAGCTGACCAACTGGCAATACGGGAAAGCAGTATTGCACACTAAACATAAACATATCCAGCCAAACCTCTTTATGGCCAATTGACCACTCGTATAATGACCTTGGCATGTTACAAGTACAGATGCTGCAGGTGGCCCAGGAGACACTCAGGTGCACAGCCCAAGAGTACCCCTCCTCAATAGGACTGACACTCGTAAAGAGTGTTTTAAGCTGCGACAATGGTATCGAGCATCACACGATACCCAAAACTAACGACAACCTCACCCTTGCAGACAGAAAGAAACTGCTACTGCTCTTACTATCTGTCCAGACTATTGCAGAAGTTCTTTTCCTTTGGTGCTTGCCTTGGCACTTTTCTCCCTCTGCCCTTAAAACTGCTATCTTCTGCTCACTTCTCGAGCACTTCTATCGCCTCAAAGTGCCTGTATTAGTGGGTAATCCTACGGACAACATCATGACCCCACATCCTGTGCACTTCTCAATTGTAACGAAGCAAACGGAGGTGATGGTAGAACTTTGGTGATGGTCACCATGTCAGTGTGGGTGTGGAGTAGCTTCACCCTTTAAAAAAAAAGGCATTACCACGAATTGGACCTGGGTCCTCCACATAGCAGCAAGATATGCTGACCTCTGAGCTGCTCAAATGGACAAGAGAGAATTTAGCATTAATTGCAAAGTTTGCAACCATAACAATCACAATATAAATAATTTACATAGAGAATATGCATTGAAGCTTAGGTTTTAAGAAAACTGTTTTATATTCAGGTGCAACACCCTTTTAACATCTGCCAGCCGACATTAGGAGCAATCTGGAAATCCACAAATATTCAAAATTAAAGTAAAAAATGTTTTATTAGCCAGTACACCAATAATTTACCTGGATATGTGAATTTACCTACCTGTCCCACCTCAGATACACAACGCACAAACACTTTCTAACAGAAAACCATATTTAGCCATGCAACATATTCTCTAGAAGCAGACAGGAATGGTAGATGGTTTACTCCACAGAGGGAAGCTGGCAGCAGCTTTGGAATGCCTTTTGAAGTGGTGATTCCATCATAATAATAGCCTATGTGCAGGTACGGTTGGTTCTCCACGGAACAGAAACTACTGTACCGGTCCCAACGTGGCATTGACAGCATAAAGGGCATTGCACAGGAAGGAAGTATATGAATTTATCAGAATAAGTTTAGATGACAGTGTCCTGTGTAAAATTAAATGCCCATTTAGCATGAAGTATTAAATCAAAATAGTGGCAGAGCAGTTTAAGTAGCAGAGCATTGGCTTTTTTCAAGTAGTTGCTTCTCTGTATATTTATAAAAATAAAATGATGTAGAACTGATCCCCTTGAATAATGATTAATGTGAGCAGATTAGTAGTAGATGAAAATGGTTGTTGGTAGTTCAGTGGCACTTCTCACTTACTCGTTTTACACCCCTGAAGGCTCTCATCGGTGATGGAGCTGTTGGAATATTACATGTGAATGAATGGCTGAACTCGATAATTTTCAAGGTATTCAATATTCTTGTACAGTGCATTCAAAACAAAGTTATATAAAAATGAAGAGGGATGTGTACTTCATAAACTGGCTTGACAACAAGCACGCAACAAAGCAGTGTGATGTAGCTTACTCAAGCACCTCAGTTTCGCAGGAGACCCTGAGGCAACAAGTACACACATCATGTTTGCTCACTGTTTTTTATTGCCTGTGCTCGAGCACAGTATGAAATGTATTAATTTTTATGGAGTCAGCTATCCGTCCAATTTCCTTCTCCAATCTGGGGCTGCTTCCCATCTCTAATTAATTTGTCGTTAACAGGATGTTAATTGTAATATTCCCTTTAATGAACTCATTTTCAGCAAATTGCTAAGCTGGTAATCTTCCTTTCTGTATTGAATAATAATAGTAATTCTGACATTTACATGAAGGGGCATACCAGCAGCAGGAGTTAGCTGTCTTTTAAACTTCATTTGATGCATCCAGAACATTGGAGATATACTGCAACATCAGTAGGACATATTTATTGAGAAAAATCATACACGACACACTTGCCTCCACTGAACGCATCCACACCCATTAATGTACAGGCAAAAATCCACAAAACCTAAGATTCTAGAAGTGGAACAAAATGAATAATATTTTTCAAATACAGTGCTTAAAAAAGTTTCACACTGCCCCCACAGCTTGCATACTTTGTTTTATTAGCCAGTACACCAATAATTTACCTGGATATGTGAATTTACCTACCTGTCCCACCTCAGATACACAACGCACAAACACTTTCTAACAGAAAACTATATTTAGCCATGCAACATATTCTCTAGGAGCAGACAGGAATGGTAGATGGTTTACTCCACAGAGGGAAGCTGGCAGCAGCTTTGGAATGCCTTTTGAAGTGGTGATTCCATCATAATAATAGCCTATGTGCAGGTACGGTTGGTTCTCCACGGAACAGAAACTACTGTACCGGTCCCAACATGGCATTGACAGCATAAAGGGCAGCAGCCCTGTAAAGTTAATTGTTTCTAAATCATTTTTAATCTGATTGATTTGGTTCAAGGTTAACCCTGTTTTCAGCACAAAATTTCCTGGCTGCTTTGATTTCATCTTTACGCTGTTTTTTGGAAGCCTGCACCCTCCTACTATAGTCATCACAAAGCTTCTTTCTGTCTTCTACACATTTACTACTCATTAACGTTAATTTCTCATTAGTGTTATGTGCTACTTTCTTTATCTTTTCATCACAACCGTTAGCTACTGCCTCAACCTTCTTATTTAATTCTGAAAGATTAGAGCTGACTACCTTAATCTCCTTTTTAATTTATTTCTCCAATTCATCCTTGAAGCTAACCATTTCAGTTCTAATGCTATGAGTTTTCTTTTCCACCTTAATAATGTCTTCTTTCGTACACATACTACTCATAATTTCTTTTAACATTCATTCCAATTTTTGTCTGCCCTAACCTGTTGCCCTCACTGACTTTCACTACTCCCCCTTAACCTTAATGATTTCATCCACTTCAGTACTGTTTTCATCCATTTCACTTCCATCACCATACAGTGTACATGACGCTTTTATCGTTTCATCTACAATAGGGCTTTTGTCCCCATCATTCAAAGTTACGTGCATGTCATTTACAGAACCAGTTCCCCATTGTCCCTTCTCTCTCATCACACTGTCTCGTTCGTTAAGGCCATTCATAATTTAATATAAAATGACTTTTTTATGAAATTACCTTATTCTTATTCACTCGTCTTCTGCGGCTGCTGCTGCTGCTGCTGCTGCTGGAGTTGCAGCAGCAGTAATCATCATCTCGATTCATCATCTGCACAGCTGCGTCTATGTGTGTGCTGATTTTCTGCTCCTGTACTCAATGGCTGCTTCCATAGAACCCACTAGCTGATTGGCTGCTGTCATACTGTGGCCATGAAACCCATTCGCTGATTTGCTGTTGCACTTCCTTCGTTATAATCACTGTATTGTAAACTGTTCTTGAGATAGTGTTCATAGTTCGTGAGTCCTAGTTTTTTGTGCCCAATTATGATAATCATCACCCAGAAGGGAACCATACATGATGTTCACCTGCTTTATTTGTTTGTTCATGGTCCTTGGTGTCAACATATTGCATTGTGTTACTGACTGAAAAATGGGGAGTGGAATTACAACACTGACTACTGTAAATAATGTAGCCAACAGGTGCACAGTTGCATTCCTAGTTCTTTACTTTCACTGTTCACGACCTACCAATAAACACAGTTAATATGGCCAGTGCACTATTGTTTAACTTTCGATGAACCTCATTAATAGTATTCAGGCAAACATCAGCATACTGCTACCGTAGTTTACTGTTGAACACCTATGAGCAGTAAAAACCTGATCACACAGTTATTGCAGAATAATATGCTACATATTGAATAAACACTATCATTGTTTTAACACATGACCTATTACATGTATTTCACAGTTACGTTGATGCATTGTTGTTGACCTAACCAGCACAGGTTTCTCGTCTGAAAATCGCCCGTGGACTGATTGTCTCGGGACCAAAAATTGGGCCTTTATACATCATCTCAGTAATAGGCACTGAAACTACACATTGTTCAGTGTTTAAGTTGCAGAAGTTACAATTAAAACATAAATCATTAAATTAACTGAATACATTGAAAAATTGGTTCTTTTTAACAGTTTGTTCTACACAGGGGTTAAGCCGAATTATTTGTTTAAATGATGAAATTAACAGATATAGATATAGAAACAATACTTTTTACAAACCTGTTAATTACTTTGGAATTAATGAAGGGCTGGATTTGTTAATATATTTTCAAATAGAGCCAAATAAATACTTCAAGAATCCTAGTGATTCTTTTTCCAAATGTGTATAATTAGTACAGAATTTATATTCGTTTGTAAGTCAGCAATAGAATCTAAGCCACAAAACAATTACTGATTTCATCCTATAACAAAAGATATTAACAATAAATTGTCAAAATAAATTAGAAAATCAATTACATACATAAAACGGAGCACAAATTTAGATCTGGTGCTATATTCTTTAAAACTGAGGGCCAACCTTTCTCTTTTATGAAATTGCAGATTACATTTACATATTTTGATGGTAATTGGTCAAAAATTAAAAAAAAAATGAATTTAAGGAGGCAGATAACAAATCAAGAGGAAGTAAGAAGATCCCAGCTTGCTTTGTCATAAGCTTACATTTTGACAGTGTAAGAAGACTACTGCATCTCACAGGATGATTAAATAAATTTCAGACATTGTTTGTAATACCTTAAAGCTGTTTGTATACTTTTCATTTGATACACAGCGATTAATGTTCCTTTGAATACTCCTCATTGAAGCATTGAGCCTAGATTGAAATGCTTATTTCTTACATGTGTATATGCAAAAGCTTATGTATGATTTATATCCTCAACAGATAGTTTGTTCAAATATTTACACTGTGTGATCAAATCACATGTTGAAAACTGCATTCTTCCCTTAGGTGATAATGGTCTCTTCTACATTTCACAATGATCCTGGTGCTTCCTTAAGCAGGAAAGTGTATGAAATTGGTCCATAATTTGAAGAGTCACCCTTATGGTGGTTTTGAAGGTACTGAAGGTTCATTGGATAAACAAGTCAGTCACCTTTGTTCTAATAGCTTACAATACTTCCTGAAGTCTTGCTCAGTGCACACAAAATAACCTAGACCATAGCTGCTGTGCAGATGGCGTGGTTGGGGAGGGCAACAATAGTTATGGAGACTTTGTTGTGGACAACCACACCATGTTGGGGGAGGTGCAGATCAACAGCTGAAGCATCTGCACAAATGTATTTCTTCCATAGCTTGTCAGCTACAACTACTGAGCCTGTGAATGATAATATCAACTGGTTATGCAAGTATGGCCAATGGTTTGACAAATGTAGATGTTAAGATTAAGTACTGTCGCACTAGAATACTGAAGAAGAACAAACCACATGAACAGAAGATCATTCAAAGTGAAACCAGGTGGACTGTGTGCCGCCAGAAGGAAATCTCCTAAAACAAAAAATATGTCATAATGGCCAACACCACTTAATATGGTACTGTCAGTGTAAAATAAAGAAAATGTCACACATGGGGATTGTGTGTCATCCCCCTGATAACCATTTCAGCAGGCATTACCTAAAAATGTAACGTTCATTTTCTTCTTCTTCTGGTTTTTCCGAAGTAGTGAAGCCTGAGGAAGTACTTTCAGTTATTATATGAGCATGGTGTCTATTGTTTTGGACATTTCTGGAAGAACACACACCACACTGAATCCGCAGCTATGACAGCAATTGTAGTTGGAGGGAGAGGAAGGCAGAGAAAGGGAAGGGACTAATGATATTAGCTGCATCGAGACTTTACACAGAGTCAGCAGCGATGAGTGAAAATGTGTGCTGTAGAGGGACTCAAACCCGTGATCTTCTGGTTACTAGGCAGTCACATTAACCACAATGCCACCTGGACACAGTGTTTATTGCAAAAACGCAGACTATCTCATCGTGCTCCCCAGCAGACTCCCACAGCCCCCCAGTGGCACCTATCAGCAGTCCCTGTCCATGTCATACTTTCTTGCTGATTTTATATTCACACTGGAGGTTGAATGTAAGTGTACATCCACACTGAAGGTAGGGAATTAATTACCTATTGAGGTGAATCAATAGTATGAATGCATGGTAAAACGTGCTCACAATTAACTCACCATGTAAAAAGAAATTGGTCAAATCTAGAACATAGAACTATTCACACAAATTTTATTCAGCATAACTAAAACAAACTTTTCTTCATATCATTGTCAACTCTCTGCCAGGACAAGAACTTTTTTTTCTTTCCTTCATTATGGGATACTTAACCAACCACAGTTTGTATTTCAAGATGGCTTTCATACTGAGGTAGTTTTCAGTCAGCAGTTGGTTCCCACTCCTTGTTGCACATATCCTGCAGATGCGTGCTGTTTCATTTAGTTTCAACACAATAAACAACTAAATTTTTACCCAGTGAACTCAGTCGTGTAACAGTCCATCCCACAGAAATCAGCTGAAGACAGCAACATTCTCTGTTGCCAAAATAACTGGTGATCTGAGGCATCTCAACACCTTGGAAGATTACTAACATTATCAGACATATTGGGTTTTTAAAATGTTGTCTATATCTTGCTTGTGTCTTTCATTCTTGCAGTCTGTAATATAATACTGTAATACTGTATTGTATAAGTTGGGCAAGCCCAGATAAACCTATTTGACTGCACAAAAATTAGTTGTCCTCTAAGAATTCTAAGTCTGGCCGTCTACACAATCTGGCAACACTATAGTATGTGTATGTGTCTGGAGGAAATGTTGTCTTCCACTCGAGCTGTTACAGTGTTGTATCTGGTAGTAAATGTCGCGCAATGTAGAGGCATAGTTGAGAGTTTAAGTCCTCTCATTCTTTTATTTTTTAACCACATTTCGGCTGTGTACTTAATGTATCAGTCTAATAGAAACTCAGGGATAATTCGCTTCACTTTCTAATCTTCTGTGCAAGAGCTCATGGCTGCATCAAGATCGGAATAGATTATAGTCGAGAGTTTTCTTTCCATAGAGCAGCAACCAGCTGTCTGCCACTGGTCTCTTGATGCCAGCCACCATCTGACCAGTTGAGCTCATTGCGACGTATTTTTGGCACCATGCTGCTCTCGCATTTAAATTGTTTCTTTGTGTAGTTTGATTCTCCGCATGAAATAACTTTGATAAATGGGGTGGACACCGTGCAGTTACACATGTGTAGTTTATTGTGAATATATTTATCGGTTGTCATTTTCTTATTTGAACTTCCAATATTTGATGAGTAGTTATGAACTGGATTGTGTGTAGTTGAATCTTATGAATATTGTTTAAGTGTTATGAAATAGATGCAAGGGTCTAACACTTCAGACATATTTTTCATTTTGGGGTTAACTGACAGATGAAGGAGCCTCCATATTTGCCATGTCTTTTATAACAGCATCTTCTCATTGTTGATAGCCATGGCATAGGGAAGCTCTATGAGTGAACTGATGACACTGAAACGAAAATGCGGTAATAGACACCAGTTTGATTTTTGTTGCTGTTAATTGTGGCATGTCGTACTTCTGCTATTGACTTCTTAACTTTGGCAGTTGAATGCAAATGTTGTATGAAAGTTAAATGGTAACAGTTCATCACATATGTCAATTATTGAAACTTCATGAATGTGGAAATTCATTCATGCCAGAATGAAAGAAACAAGAAAATGCTTTTCTGATGTGGTTTTCCTAATATCGTTCCACACTTCACACAAATGCTTCAAGGTGCATTTACTCCTCTGTTAAACCCACAGCAAACAGTATGTCACATATATTAGATATCTTCCTCGTGCTACTTAGTTTATAATGCATAAACAATGTTAAAAAGATCAAATTATGAAAAATCCAATTCATAACTGCAAGTCAAATACTAGAATTTTAAATTAGAAAATGACAGTTGATAAATACACTCATACCTTTTGTGTAGCTCCATGTTCACTTGGTTTACTAAAGTTATTTACTGCAGAAAATCCAACTATGCTAATAAATAATTTCATGCTTATCAGTGTGAGAGCATAAATTTACTCCAAACGCAGATGCACCACATTCATCTGTTCGGACTACAACCAGTGTCAGATGCCTGGTGGGGAGCAGCTGGGTTGCAGTGGTTATGTAGGGTGAGGAAACATTTAAGCATAAACTGTTGTGATCTTGATGCAGCCAAAGGCTCTTTTGTTATTACTGTGTGGTTAGAAAGTGAAGCAGATTACCTTTGAGCTTTCATCAGGTTCATACTTTTAGCAGGCAGTCAAACTGCAGTTAAAAAATAAAGGAATGAATAGACTGGAGCATACAACTTTGCATCTACATTGCATGACATTTACCACTAGACCACGAGTGGTACAACACTCTAACAACTCAAGTGAAAGACAATGTCTACATCTTACAGTGTCTGCATCCTGTGTTGTCAAATCATGCATATGACAAGGCTGTCAAGTGTATATGTAGAGTTGTTTCATTTAATGTGGTCTGGTAGTTGCTTCACATACTCATTTGATATAACTTTTTGTTAATGGTAACTACATTACCTGAGAGCTTGTATAGTTACAAATATTATTGATTGATCAATGGAAGGTCCAGGATGTAAGAACAATAATATAGAGGATAGATTTCTACTCGTAACGTAGAGAGTCATCGAGTTGTGGGCCGGCACAATGAAAAGGACACTGGAAGTATGCACAATCTCCGACAAAGTCCTTCCTCAGAAGTAGAACTCTCTCTCTCTCTCTCTCTCTCTCTCTCTCTCTCTCTCTCTCTCTCTCTCTCTCTCTCTCACACACACACACACACACACACACACACACACACGGCTACTGTCTGTGGCTATTAAGGCCCGACTGTGACTGTGTTTGACATGAGCAACAACTGCTGAAGTGAGTGACAGGTAAAAGGAGGCAGCACAGGTTGAGGAGTGGGAGGGATAGTGGGGTAGGGGTTGGGGAAGAAGTGAACCAACTGTGAGCTACTACCTGTATTCTGTAATGGTCTAACTTCTGTATCAATATTTTGTGATCAACACAACTGAACACCTTAGTTGATTAAAAAAAGATGGCTAGTGCTCGAAACCATTTGTTTAATCCATCCAGTAGCTCACAGAGAAAAGAGAATATAGCATTTTCAGTTGTTAAACCACTTCTAAAACTGATCTGGACATTTGATAGCAAATTATGTGAAATAAAATGATCAATTATCCTTACATACACAGCCTTTTCAATAACTTAAGCAAACACTGTTGGCATAGAAATAGGTCTAAAATTGGTCACATTATCCCTTTCTCCCCTTTTACAAAGTAGCTTTTTCATGCAAACAGATAGTTTGTTAGTGGTCATGCCGACATAGAATGTGTCACAAATGTTACCTCTTATTTGGTAGATCGTATGGCTGTTTTCACAGGTGGCTCTGTCTTTGATCAAATAGGAGATGCCAGTGATAGGACTGGAGTAGATATGGCTTCTGGGTCTGTTGCAGGAATATAAGCCTTGAGGCAAGGGGCTAGGAGCAAGAGAGGAGTAGTGATGGATAAGAGTCTTGTCTAGGACTGGTGGGCAACAAGATATCATTATGGGAGGGTTGGGGAAGACAGTAGTGAGGATATTTTAGGACAGGTCGGGAGACAGTCAAAACTGAAATGACAAATATCCTCCCCATCCCTCCCACAGTGATATTCCACCACCCACCCAACATATGAAATATACTTGTCCATCTCTAGCCTGCCCCAGTTCCCAACTCCTTGGTACATGCCTCATATCTATGCAATAGACTCAGATGCAAGACCTGGCATGACAAATTTTTTCGAAAGTCTGTGCCGAATTTTATTAAATTAGTGGGGTGCCTTAACGATTTAAGAAATTTCACATGGGATGAAAGTCATCCAGAATCTTCTGAAGCCATTAAGGTGGTGCTTAGTAACCCACTAGTATTAGACATACCAAATTTTGAGGTCATGTTCTTCTTGCAGACAGACACCTAATTCTTCTGGAGTAGAAAGTGGTAGCTGTCCTCCTACAGGAACAGAATGGCAGGGGACGTGTTGCATGTAGATGCCCTATAGCAATGCACCTTGGGAACTTTCACCTGCGGAGATGAAATATTCTATGTATGAATGGGAAGCCTTGGCGGTTATGTTTGCCCTTAAGAAATTCAGATTTTATTTTGAACACCAGGAATTTTGTTTAGAGACTGACAATCAAGCTCTTAGTTAGGTTTTGGCTCATTATTTCCATAATACCCTCTTAGGCATTTATAAAACTGTTGTCAAGATCAGACGACACATCACCTTGTCCCCCCTGTATAAGCAAGCCTGGAGGTTGGTGGGGTCAAGATCACTCAACATGTCACCTGGTCCTCCCTGAATAAGGCTGTCCAGAGGTTGGTGGAGGAGTGTGAGAGCTGTAAGGGAGCTGAGCCCAACTGGAATTCCCTCAAGTGGCTTTTAGAGCCTACCTGTTAGGAATGCCCGATGGATTAACTTTGTATGGATTATATAGGTCCACTTCATCAAGTGTGTGTGTGTGTATTAGGCACCTACTAGTTATCATGGATGACTTTTCTCGTTTTTTTTTGACACATTCCGAGCAGAGAAATGACATTCCTGGCAGCTGGCCAGCATTTGTTATGAATTTTTTCTGTTTCCAGGCCACTGAGGATGCTTGATAGCTTCTGTTTCCCAGCTATTTGTGAGGTTCTGCTTTGACAATGGAATTAAAGATGTGACCACAAATCCTTTTACCAGCATACTTTGCTGACCAGGTGAACTGCAAGTTGAAGGCTGTGCTTATCTTTCACAACAAGGCTCAGACAACGTGGCTCAATTTTATCTTTAACACTGCACAACCCAAGTCCCTGGAGGCTGCTCCAGTATCCCTTATGTTAGCACATCCAGTCAATTTTCCTCTTGTCAACCTGTAGTCAATCAATGATTTGCTTCAAGAACAAGTCACCCTAGCAGTAACACAGCACAACTGGAGCCAGGCTAGACATAATACCAAAATTGCCTGTCACAGGTTATCCATCTGTTAGTCAGGGGCTAAATGGTTCATTGGAAAGGCTGGGGACACAGTGTTAGTCCGAAACCCTAATATTGCTGAAAAGGTGGAGTTAGGGTTCGATAGCAAGCTAGCTCCTCAGTTGTTGGGACCCTGTTAGATTGTCAGGGTGGTGAGTTTGGCAAACCTCCTGGTTCTGAATTTATGGACATGCACATTACTCATATCAAGGAGAGGCATATGTAAAGGGCTCCTTAATGGTGGGGACGGGGGATTTTGGTTTGGTGGAGGAGGCTGAACCATGGTGGGCTCCCTCTTCGAATTCGAGCCCCATGTGCCTGGCAGATGTCACTTCTCACAGCTCAGAGCTCGTGGCACCAGTGGGCATTGTGGAGCAAGAATGGGTGTAGAGGAACAGCAGTGGATCTCACAGGCAGTCGGTGTCTTGAAGCTGGACTGGAGGGTGAGTCATGCAGGGCTCGTGGGCAGCATGTACTGTTTAGCCGAACTTTATGTGGCAGTATCATTATACCATCACAATCATTACAATAATACAACCTTCTTTCAATAATGGTAACTGCCATAGGCTGATCAGCCCAAGATTATCATCACTCATCTAAAAGCTGGTATGTACACCTCTGGCACAGACAACAGTAGAGAGACATAGTGGCACAGAAGCAATGAGGCCTTCATAGATCACTGGAGGAAGTTGGAACCATATTTATACAATCAGGCCACTTCATTCCCATAAATTCTGGAAGGGGAGATGATCTCTGACGTTATGTTAAATCACATCCCAGGTCTGTTCAACCAGGTTGAGGGCTGGCGAGTTGGGTGGCCAACACATCAATTGGAACTCACCACTGTGTTCTTGAAACCACTCGATCACACTCATGGCCTAGTGAAATGGTGCTTTGTTTTCATGAAAAATGCCACACTCAATGCAAATACTTTCAGAAAAGACTTCCTGACACTTAAACGTTTACTCAATGGGAAACATGATCGTCACGAAGGAGTGGACCTAACATGAACCATGGACCGTGGCAGTGGTAGCGAGGCTTGCGTGCCTCAGCAATACAGATAGTCGTTCCATAGGTGCAACCCCAATGGAGGGGTATCTGTTGTGGGGCCAGACAAACATGTGATCCCTTAAGAGGGGCAGCGGTCTTTTCAGTAGTTGCAGGGGCAACAGTCAGGATGAATGACTGATCTGGTCTTGTAACATTAACCAAAACAGCCTTGCTGTGCTGGTACTGTAAACGGATGAAAGCAAGGGGAAACTATAGCCGTAATTTTTCACGAGGGGATGCAAATTTACTGTCCATTAAATGATGATGGTGTCCTCTTGGGTAAAACATTCCGGAAGTCAAATAGTCCCCCATTCAGATCTCCAGGATGACATCATTATCAGGAGACAGAAAACTTATGTTCTACAAATTGGAACATGGAATGTCAGACCCTTTAATCAGGCAGGCAGGTTAGAAAATTTAAAAAGGGAAATGGATAGTGTAAAGATAAATATGGTGGGAATTGGTTAAGTTTGATGGCATGAGGAAAAAGACTTCTGGTCAGATGAATACAGGATTATAAATACAAACTCATATAGGGGTAATGGAGGAGTAGGTTTAAAAATGAATAAAAAACAGGAGTGCGGGTAAGCTACTATGAACAGCATAGTATTGCAGCCAAGATAGACACAAAGCCCACACCTGCCACAGTAGTACAAGTTCATATGCCAACTAGGTCCCCAGATGATGAAGAGATTAAAGAAATGTATGATGAGATAAAAGAAATTATTCAGATAACGAAGGAAGACGAACATTTAATAGACATAGGGGATTGGAATTCAATAGTAGGAAAAGGAAGAGAAGGAAAAGGAGGAGGTGAATATGGAATGTGGGTAAGGAATGAAAGAGGAAGCCATCTGGTAGAATTTTGCACAGCTTCGGGCCACCCCCAAAAACTTACTTTTTCATATTTGGTGCATTGTGCTGCCACCTACTCCATATCAGAGACCTCAGTAGTCATTATACATCGTGAGAGAGCAAAATGGGGCGCTCCGCGGAGCTTATTGACTTTGAATGTGGTCAGGTGATAGGGTGTCATTGGTGTCACATGTCTGTATGCGAACTTTCCACACTCCAGGACATTCCTACATCCACTGTTTCTGATGAGATAGTGAAGTGGAAGCATGAAGGGACACATGCAGCACAAAAGCATACAGGCCAATCTTGTCTGCTGACTGAAAGATACCGCCGACATTTGGAGAAGGTTGTAATGTGTAATAAGCAGATATCTATCCAGACCTGAAAGAACTGCAAAAAGGTAGGAATTGTAAGAGATGGGATCTGGATAAAGTGAAAGGATCAGAGATTGTAGAGTGTTTCAGAAAGCACTAGGGAACCATTGACAAGGACATGGGTAAGAGATACAGCAGAAGAGAAAGGGTAGCTTTGAGAGATTACTAGTGAAAGTAGCAGAGGATCAAGTAGGTAAAAAGACGAGGCTAGTAGAAATCCTTGGGCAACAGAGGAGATACTGAATTTAATAGATGAATGGTGAAAATATAAAAATGCGGTAAATGAAGCACGCTGAAAGGAATACAAACATCTCAAAAATGAGATCGACAGGAAGTGCAAAATGGCTCAGCAGGGATGGTAACAGGACAAATTTAAGGATGTAGAGGCATACTAGGGGTAAGACAAACACTGCCTACTGGAATACTGAAGAAACCTATAGAGGGTCTATACAAGGGCGATGCACTTGCAGGCAATATTTTGAAAATGGAAGAGAACGTAGATGACGATGAAATGGGAGATACGATATTGCGTGAAGAATTTGACAGTGCTGAAGGACATAAGTTGAAACAAGGCCCTGGGATGAGGCAACCTCCATTAAAACTACTGATAGCCTTGGGACAGCCAGCCTTGAAAAAACTCTGCCATCTGGTCAGAAAAATGTGTGAGACAGGCAAAATACCTCCAGACTTCAAGAAGAATATAATAATTGCAATTCCAAAGAAAGCAAATGTTGAACGGCATGAAAATTACCTATCTATCAGTTTAATAAGTCATGGCTGGAGAATACTAACATGAATTCTGTACAGTCGAATGGAAAAACTGGTAGGTGCTGACCTCAGGGAAGATTAGTTTCGATTCCGTAGAAACGTTGGAACACGTGAGGCAATACCGACCCTATTTATCTTAGATGATAGATGAAGGAAAGGCAAACCTACATTTCTAGTATTTGTAAACTTAAAGAAGCTTTCGACAATGTTGGCTGGCATACTCTCTTTCAATTCTGAAGGTGGCAGTCGTCAAATGCAGGGAGTGAAAGGCTATTTACAATTTGTACAGAAACCAGATGGCAGTTATAAAAGGGGAGGAGCAAAAGGGAAGCAGTGGTTGGGAAGGGAGTGAGACAGGGTTTTAGCCTATCCCTGGTGTCGCTCAGTCTGCATATTGAG
Organism: Schistocerca piceifrons; assembly: GCF_021461385.2. NCBI lineage: Eukaryota > Metazoa > Arthropoda > Insecta > Orthoptera > Acrididae > Schistocerca > Schistocerca piceifrons. Next base: position 964,359,091 of record NC_060149.1, read on the forward strand.
CAAGCAATAAAGGGAACAAATGAAAAATTTTGAGTAGGAATTAAAATCCAGGGAGGAGAAATAAAAACTTTGAGGTTAGCCAATGACATTTTAATTCCATCAGCGACAGTAAAGGGCCTGGAAGATCAGTTGAACAGAATGGATAGCACATTCAAAGAGGGATATAAGACGAACATCAACAAAAGCAAAACAAGAATAATGGAATGTAGTCGAATTAAATTGGGTGATGATGACAGATTTACATTATGAAATAAGACAATTAAGGTAATAGATAAGTTCTGCTATTTGGGGAGCAAAATAACTGACGAAGGTTGAAGTAGAGAGAATATAAAATGTAGTCTGGCAGTGCCAAGGACAGCATTTCTGAAGAAGAGAAATTTGTTCACATTGAGCATACATTTAAGTGTCAGGAAGTCTTTTCATAAAGTATTTGCATTGAGTGTAACCATGTATGCAAGTGAAACATGGACGATAAATAGTTTAGACAAGAAGAGAACAGAAGCTTTCGAAATGTGGTGCTACAGAAGAATGCTGAAGATTAGATGGGTAGATTATGTGACTAATGAGGAGATACTGAATAGAATTGGGAAGAAGAGGAATTTGTGGCACAACTTAACTATTGGGTGGCATACAAAATGTGTTACCAATTGTTTCTTTTACAATTTACACCACACATTAGATACTCCGCTGGGATCTCTACAGCAGTACCAGCAGAGCTTGGAAAAGCAAATGAGTTACGAAATGACATGTAATTCATGATACTGCCACTAGGAGACTAGTAACCAGCAATGACTGACAGTGAAAGACTGACAACACAACAACGATTGGCAATTGTGTTACTTTTTCATGAAACGAAAAGCCTTGTTGTGACTCAGAGGCGTTTTCGACACCAGTTTAACACACGATGGGTCCCTTGCAAGAAGACCATTCATTTGTTGTACGATAAATTTGTACAGGAAGGAACAGTATTGGAATCGAAGTGACCTCGGCCTAAGCTTGTTTGTTCGCCAGAGAATATTTAAGCAGTATGAGTTGCTGTACAGAGAAGTCCCAGGAAATTATGCAGAAAGGCAGCAGTGCAACTGGGATTACCCAGTCGCTCCATTCAATGCATTCTTAAAAGTGGCCTCCACATGTACCCATACAAGATGACCTGTGCACAGAAGCTCACTGAAGAACACAAGCAGCAGAGACTACTGTTTGCTCAGTGGGTGGAGGATAGGGAAGAAACTCTCAGCAACGTTTGGTTTTCAGATGAGGCGCATTTTCATTTAGATGGTGTGGTTAACAAACAAAATGTACACTTTTGGGCCACTGAAAACCCACAAGTGCTTCATGAATGACATTATGCTCTGAGGATTACAGCGTGGGCAGCAATTTCCAGTCACGGACTTACTGGACCCTTTTTCTTTGAAGAAACTGAACAGCGAACGTTATTTGAGCATGCTTCGCAAAAGATTTATTCCTCAGCTTCTTGCTACTGCCTTGCCCTTCAACACACAGTGATTCATGCAAGATGGAGCAAGGCCACATACTGCAAACACTGTGTTGGAGTTTTTACACAAGCATTTCGACATGCGGATCATTTCACTCAGGTTTCCAGGTTGCTTCAATGATGGACAAAATTGGCCCCCCAATAGTCCAGACCTCAATCCATGTGACTCTTTTCTTTGGGGGTACCTAAAGGAAAAAAAATTCCTGAAATGTCCACGTGATTTAATGGAGCTCAGAAGACTTATTCTTTAAGCTTTCAGTGAAATTAGGGAAGACATGTGCTGTAGGGTACTCATTAACTTCAGCGTTCCTTTGAAGAAAGTTGGGAAACAAAATGGTGGGCATATTGAGCATGTACTGAGTTAGAACAAATCTCCATGGACGGCTCTTCATTATAGCATATGTTCCTTTCGGATTGTATTGACAATAAAGTTTATATTCAAAAACAAAATGGTAACACATTTCGTTGCGCCACCCTATAGAAGAAGGGACTGGTTGGTAGGACAGGTTCTGAGCCATCAAGGGATCATCGATTTAGTATTGGAGGGAAGGGTGGAGGGTGAAAATCAGAGGGATACCAAGACATGAATACACTAAACAGATTCAGGAGGATGTGGGTTGCAGTAGTTACTCGGGGATGAAGAAGCTTGCACAGGATAGAGTGGCATGGAGAGCTGCATCAATCCAGTCTTGCCACTGAAGAGCACAACAACAATAGAAGGGGTGGATGTGCTTTGCAACCAGTTTACAATACTTCTTTTGTGACACAGTGCCTCACACAAGCTCCACTGGACCCATGGGTGCCCACGTGGTTGTTTCCCAGAGTATAATGGAGGCCCCTACAGTACAGGAGTCAAGAGGCTGTTCCCCTTGTGGGTGACGGAAATGCACCCTCCCAAAGGCACGATGAGGGTATTGGGATTCATCAGACCACACAGTGCTCGGCCATTGTGCCAACATCCAGCGCTAATAGTTACATACCTATTTCAGTTGTTGTCGATGTCATGGCGTGGGTCATCAGCGGCACAGACTCATCATTAGGAGTGTTTGGAGCATTGTGCATTCAGACACAATTGTACTCTGCCCAGCATTAATGTCTGATGTTAGTTACACCACAGTTTGTTGCCTGTCTTGTTTTACCAGTCTGCCTAGCCTATGATGTCTACCATCTGTGATGAGGAGTACTTGCCCAACCCCATAACGTCTGGCCATGGTCTCACCTTTGTTTTGCCATGTGTTGAAGACAACTGCCATAGTACTACTTCAACACCTGGCAAGCTGTGCAGCTTCCAAAACGTTCATACCAAGCCTTCAGGCCATCAAAATCTGCTCTTGGTCAAACTCAGATTGTGCGCATTTCCTATTTTACAACAAGACAAGATGCTCACTGATACTCCATGCAACGTGTGTGTGTCTGACTAGAAGACAAGGTGAGATGCTATTGCCTGGATGAGTTTATACTGACAGTAGATCAGTGATCATAATGTTTTGGCTGCTGTGTATATGGATTTAGTATTATGACTTCCAAGTGGATGCTGGACAATGCCAAGGGAACCATTCTGCAACATTTGAGGCAACTGTAAAATGCATCAATTTATTACAAGGGTGTGCCAGAAAATAATGCCTCCAAAATTTTGATTCTGTTCTTAATATCAGTTGTCATGCATATGACACTGTTGATGGTACCACTTTGCTGACACAGTATGCAGCACCCTCCTGATGAACAGTTCTGAACTGCAGGGTGTGTGTGTGTGTGTTATTTAACTGTGTCAGCATGTGAGAAAACCCTCAGACAACAGAGCACCAATTCAAATAGTTCATCCACATGTGGAGCACCCTCTCCTTCAGCATGACAATGCCAGACCATACACAACTTTTTTTTTTGCACCTGCAACAGTCTGACACCTTTGATTCATTATTATTGATCATCCTCCATACTGACCCGGTTTGAGCCAATGAATTTTCAACTGTTTGCAAAACTTAGAGAACACCTTCAGGGACTCAACTTTGATAGTGATGAATTAGTGTAAGTGTAGGTGAGGCTGTGGGTCTGCCAACGAAGTCAAGCATTCTACAGTGACGACACCAACAACCTGGTGTCTCACTGGGAGAAAGGTGTTCAGTGCCACGGTGACTATGTTAGAAATAAATATAGAAACATGAAGAATAAATATGTTAAATATTAAGTTTGTTTTAATTAAAATGCTTCAATAATTTCTGAATAGAAATTTTGTGTCATTACTTTCCAGCATGTGCTCATGCCCAAAATATACACCAATTAAAAATTAACATTTAATTAATTTGGCAAAGAAAGTGGCTTTCAACTGATACAATGTTAAGGTCATAGGGAAGTTCAGTTCATCAACTAACACAGCACACAGAGTATGAGAAGACTTCTTGTAGGTAAAAAGTTACATTATGGGCACCATTTGGATGTTTTGGTTAACATTAGGCTGTGCTACTGATCAATTTGTTACCATATCCTTTACTTGGCTTTCACATTTCTAGACTTTGTCAGCTCACAGCCACACTGCCACTTTTGAACATAGGCTAAGCCTTGAGATGCACTACGAATCAGACTCCCACTACAACCAATGTTACAAGGGGGGAGTGGGTCTAGAACCACATTTTAACCTTGTAGCCTTTGAATAGTTCTCCAGTTTAGGTCCAAAGTCAATGGATCTTCAAACTGCTTTTCATTTACATGATGTGTCTTGTGCATACATATCATCCTGAATGCCGAACCATCATTACTTCAGGGTTCAAAGCCAAAGCCTGAACTGTGTTGGGTCTAACCACTCTTTTACTGTATTTAATAAAATTTAGTATATTTATTTTCCTATCATTTCCTCACAGTGATTGTTTAGGATTACTGTTGTGATAATGCTTGTCAAATGAATTGCAAGCTGTTCACATAGTTTGTATAATCTATAATGAAGTACTCACATATATTCAAATGCAAATGCTGCATTAATGCTATCCCAGTACTTCTGCAGTTGCACTCAAGATGTATGTTGAAGCAGATTTTTTCAGCACAGATAGTTCACAAGTAGTTTGCGTGATTGTGTCAGTTCGCTCAATTCTCATTTGCAGGATAAAAATACTAGTGGCACCAAGTGAATTTGTTTGCTGCTGATAGGTGAATACCCTACAACCAGTTGCACTACGTCAGATTTCAAGTGACATGTATATGTAAGATTATTTACACCAGTAACTGTAACATTGTGACAGTTTCACAAACAATATGAGTAACAATGTGCAGCAAATGCAGAAAGTGGTTATGAACAAACCTGTCAATATTTAATGTGTAACCCCATGGCTTCATCAAAACTTTGCTGCCAACATACAAATTCATTCTGCTGTGTAACAATTTATGCTTCCATGTGATATTTGCCTGAAATTTTACTTTACTGCTGAGAGTTCTACTTACATATGGTTCACATATTCAAAGTAAACAAAATGTACTTCTCAGATTAGTGACCATGCTAGTGTCACTTCAAAATTATTCATAAATAATTTATTTTACATTATCAGTAAATAAATTACAATTCTCATTCCATACAACGATACACTGCAATAATGCATTAACTGCATCCATACCATTTATAAATTTAATGGCACTGCTAAGGTTCACTACAGTCATAATCATTCTTAAGTTGCACATTAAGGTTGTCATTCAAAAGAAGTGTATCAGAGCAGAATATACCCACTTTATGGCAACCAGTTTATCAGTATAATTGGGTTGTGCATTAAAAAAGTTTTGCATGTTTACTAACCATTAAATTGAAACTCTTGCTCAATTCTATGTGAGGTTTAATACAAGGCTTATTTCAATGCACTGTGCCGAATTATTCATGTTTCCAGCTGTATGACATCAATTGTATGTATTCACGCATCACACTGCACACAGAAATTAATGAAACCCTGTTAAGAAATACAAGTAAGCCACTTGCTATGAAGTGTAACTCAGTTTGTACTTCATCAGTTTCATCTTTTTTTATCCACTTAGTTGGCTCCTGGTCCATCGCTTCAGTTCTACAGTCTGAAAAGAAAAAGCAATCAGATAAGAAAAGGTTTTGGCCCACTCAGTTTCTGTTTTTACCATGAGGTATAGCTCAAAGGCAGTATTGTCACTCATATATTGCGTGCAGTAAATGGGTGATTACACACGAAACAGATGCAAAGTGGCTGAGGAAAAGTGTGTTCATTGATATAAACTTATTCACATTTTGCAGGTCATGAAGAGTGAGAACAATCATAAAATAACACGCAATGGAAACAGAGCATTTAAATTTGCTACTGCTTCTTTGTAACACTGGCTCATTAATACCATCCTGTTGTGACAATTATGGAAGATGTGTAATTTTGTGTGCATGCATTAACTTCAGCATTACAAACAATCACAGCAGTCAATAGATTGCAGCGATATTACTTAATAACATCAAATATTTCATTCTATACTTGGTTCATTGTGTTAATTTCAGTGTGATAGGGACACGAAGAAAATCCGGATATACGGATTGTTTATCAGTGAATATGCATTTTCAACATAGGCATTACCTTGAAACTTACTTCATCTGTATTCATTCACGGATGTATGCCCAATTTACAGGAAGTGTCATCATTTTAGAATCTTTACCTGCTATTACAGGAAACCAATACCTGCACTGTAGAGTGCACATTGCAATGTGGAAATTCTCATTCTTGATTACCATCAAGATTAAACATTGGTTAGCATTTTCTAACAAAACTGATTTACTGAAACGACTTCATACTAACTGTAAATATGATGAATGATCTATTGAGATCTGATGACATGTAATGCTTTACGTTAGGCAGATTATAGTTAATCTGTACCTTGTATCTTGCCAGTTCGTAAATGATGTTGCAGTACTCTTATACAGAACTCCATTAAAACCCACACACTACAACAAACTGGTATTTACATATGATTACACGAATACTAACGACACGAATAATCAAAGCACAGTGAAAACTAACAAAATGCAACAGAATTGCAGCATTTCCTTTCATGCGAACATACTCAAACCATGAAATGATGTAACTGTGGGCACTTTAAAAAATTCTTACGTTAGCCCTAAGATCTGGAGCCGCTTTATGTCTACATCACATCACAGAAAATTATCATCACAATCATTATTACTGCTAAGTAAGTCAAAATAACCGTACTAACATGGACAACCTTTGAATTTCACTATCTGCCTTTTCTCGTTAGCCACAAAGTATATGAGGAGATTACTTCATAGACAAACTGCTCCTGACAGCACGTCACACACTCAGCCGTTTCTTTTACGAAGATACACGTAGCGATTTTAACGGTCAGGCCAAAAACAAGCCCTAACAACTCAGGTATTTAGTTGTTACGAACATAACCTGAAAAATTACAACATTCACACACCGTGATCACAATTAAATACAGAATAAAATCTCATCCTTATGTACCCATTAAAAATTAAAACATAAAAAAGACAGCAGCCTCAAACAGCAGAGTCATCACAAGATATTCGCGAACTAGTACACTCATCAAACTCAACTGTTACTGTGATAGAAATTAAGTACCATGTTAATTTACTTCCGAAACACATTTCTTCACTTATTCTTGTTTGCAGTTTATAAACGCTTATAAATTACCTGGAGAATATATCACACAAATTTCCACAACACCACGAGGTTGCTTCTGACTACACAGTACACGAAGGGTGACAGTATCGCAGAACCAGCAGATGCATTCAAAAGCAGCGTGGATCTTGTCGCTCGTGTGGCCAACAGCAGAATTTTACGTCTTTTTCAGTGAGTGTTACGAGATATGTAATTAACAGTTTTTTCTGTATTTTCTATAGTACACTCCTGGAAATGGAATAAAGAACACATTGACACCGGTGTGTCAGACCCACCATACTTGCTCCGGACACTGCGAGATGGCTGTACAAGCAATGATCACACGCACGGCACAGTGGACACACCAGGAAACACGGTGTTGGCCGTCGAATGGCGCTAGCTGCGCAGCATTTGTGCACCGCCGCCGTCAGTGTCAGCCAGTTTGCCATGGCATACGGAGCTCCATCGCAGTCTTTAACACTGGTAGCATGCCGCGACAGCGTGGACGTGAACCGTATGTGCAGTTGACGGACTTTGAGCGAGGGCGTATAGTGGGCATGTGGGCGGCCGGGTGGACGTACCGCCGAATTGCTCAACACGTGGGGCGTGAGGTCTCCACAGTACATCGATGTTGTCGCCAGTGGTCGGCGGAAGGTGCACGTGCCCGTCGACCTGGGACCGGACCGCAGCGACGCACGGATGCACGCCAAGACCGTAGGATCCTACGCAGTGCCGTAGGGGACCGCACCGCCACTTCCCAGCAAATTAGGGACACTGTTGCTCCTGGGGTATCGGCGAGGACCATTCGCAACCGTCTCCATGAAGCTGGGCTACGGTCCCGCACACCGTTAGGCCATCTTCCGCTCACGCCCTAACATCGTGCAGCCCGCCTCCAGTGGTGTCGCGACAGGCGTGAATGGAGGGACGAATGGAGATGTGTCGTCTTCAGCGATGAGAGTCGCTTCTGCCTTGGTGCCAATGATGGTCGTATGCGTGTTTGGCGCCGTGCAGGTGATCGCCACAATCAGGACTGCATACGACCGAGGCACACAGGGCCAACACCTGGCATCATGGTGTGGGGAGCGATCTCCTACACTGGCCGTACACCACTGGTGATCGTCGAGGGGACACTGAATAGTGCACGGTACATCCAAACCGTCATCGAACCCATCGTTCTACCATTCCTAGACCAGCAAGGGAACTTGCTGTTCCAACAGGACAATGCACGTCCGCATGTATCCCGTGCCACCCAACGTGCTCTAGAAGGTGTAAGTCAACTACCCTGGCCAGCAAGATCTCCAGATCTGTCCCCCATTGAGCATGTTTGGGACTGGATGAAGCGTCGTCTCACGCGGTCTGCACGTCCAGCACAAACGCTGGTCCAACTGAGGTGCCAGGTGGAAATGGCATGGCAAGCCGTTCCACAGGACTACATCCAGCATCTCTACGATCGTCTCCATTGGAGAATAGCAGCCTGCATTGCTGCGAAAGGTGGATATACACTGTACTAGTGCCGACATTGTGCATGCTCTGTTGCCTGTGTCTATGTGCCTGTGGTTCTGTCAGTGTGATCATGTGATGTATCTGACCCCAGGAATGTGTCAATAAAGTTTCCCCTTCCTGGGACAATGAATTCACGGTGTTCTTATTTCAATTTCCAGGAGTGTATTTGCGTGCATTAGTGTGAAATAGACTTGATAAATTGAAGGTTTCAGTTTTTATTTGCGTTTGAATAGGAAAAGCGAAGGACAGCTTCGCGTGTAGGCAAACGTTTGTTTACATTCTTAAATTACATTGTTAAATGTGCGGGATCATCAATTAAGTAGTGCACAGTACTCAGTATTTACGTTTATTAGTGTCATTTAGACTCAATACATTGAACATAGCAGTTTTTATACATTTTATTAGGTCATTTTTCGCGTGTACGTGAACGTTTGTTTACATTATAAATACGAGGGTTAATCAGTTTAAGTTAGTGTTGGATGCTTAGTATTCACGCTTATTAGTGTCATTTAGGCTCGTTACATTGAAGGTAGCAGTTTTTATACGTTTTATTAGGAAAAGTGATACTGACGGTGAACTCTAACGCCACTTGCATACGTTTGACTATCGTCAACAGTTAAGTAGACGTAAAATACATGGTAAATTGGTGTTACACTAAAATGTCTGAGTAAATCAATGTTACAATAAAACTTCTGAGCCATTCTTACATACGGTTTAGTTAGCAGAAATCTAATACTCTCCTCGCCGTCTGCTTATTTTCCTTAGCTTGTTGTGGGCATTAGTGATCGTGTACTGTGAGCCTATGGGTTCCTATAAAGTAGAACTCGTATTTGTGCTTTTCATTCTGAACTCTTATTGTTAGCTAAAGGTTTTGTTTTGTACCTGCATCTGTCAGTGTACAATACTCAGTATTTACGTTTATTTGTGTCATTTCGACTCGATACATTGAATGTAGCCGTTTTTATAGTTTAGGTCATTTTAGCGTGTACGTAAACGTTTGTTTACACTGTAAATGCGAGGGATAACCAGTAGGTGTAGTTTACCGCTGGTTACTGTTTAACATTTATAAATAACATTCACTATATAGCCCCTAGCAGTATACTGTAGGTCACTGTTTTTTCCTGTAGTATCCACTTGATAGCCCTAGCAGCAAAATAAGCACCAGATCTAGCTTCTACCATAAATATTTATTGTTTTTCATTGTTGAGTGTCCTTTCTGCCACCTAGAGTGTAGTTGTTAACCTAGTGTGGCAGTAGGTTTCCTTAAGTTTCTTATAGTAAATCACATATTAGCTAGATGGATAGGGACTGTGTCTGTTGTGTGCGGATGCAGGAGGAGTTAGCCACAGTCCAAATGCAGCTGGAAGCTTTGTTGGCCACAGTCAACTGGCTCCAGAGTGCCACCTTGAGGTGCGGTGGGGATGGGGTACCTGGAGCAGCCTTTTCTGTACTAGATGTGCGGGCAGGGGGGCGGGGGAGAGATGTCACAGCTCTCTGTCACAGAGCCGACCTACACTAGTAACATAAAACTGTTTATTTGCTGCCATTAATCATCAATGAGGAAAGAAGTCAACAAACCTAACTCAAAAACTTCATAAAAAGACTGAAAGCATTACAAAAACACACACACATGGAAAAATATCCTAAATGTAAAACCAAAATGAACTCCCAACACTGAAAAGATAGTCAACAAAAATGTAATAAAGGAGAAATTTTTAAAAAGAAAATCTGAAACTAAATATAATGTGTCATTTCTTATTAATGTGCTCTATTTGTATGTATACAGTCAATTGAATAAAGTTGAAAAAAGGTTCAAGTCATGGCTGTGATAGAAAGTTTAATTAATTTCTTCAGCTTCTACAATTATTAAAGATAAAGCTGAGACTCATACACCTCAAGGAAACTTTAAAACCATCAGTTCATGAAATGAAAGAAAATGATCTGTTTTATGCCCAATTGTGCAATAAAATCTTCAAAGAAATGTAAATCCAAGTGTATGAAATATCTTTATTGATTTATGAATATTTCAATACCATAAACAGAGGATCATTTATAATTTTTGTCTGTCTGATGCAGTGTATGCGGTACTTTCACTCCTGTGCACTTCACACGTGTAAAAGAGACATCAAGGGACTCCAAACCTCCTGTTTGTGTATTAGTCAGTACAGTATCTTCTCTGAAAAATAACATGAAGAATGACAGAGAGCTTGGATCATTCCCTGGCTGATTGCTGTGTCCTAAGGACAAGTCATCAAATGCATGATTAAGTGGACTAAAATGATTTTTTTTCTAGTCAAATTTGTCACCACCCTTTCTTCCTCGGACAGACTATCAATTACATCTTGTTGACACAAGACTACATGTTACACTTGTTGAGGTACATGACTTCAAGACTGTCATGGTCAGAATCTGTGGAGGAGTTACCACTTGTATCAACATCGAATAATTCATCCCCACTGTCATGCTTCATATCTTCATAATTTCATCCTCAATAGAAGGGAATAACAACAACAACATATTCAATAGAAGGGCTGAAGATAAAAACATTTGGATCAACAGAGGCATCCAATCCAACCCGTCGGCTTTGATCCGTGACGTAAGCATGTTGTGGTGTGTGACATCATGACGGTGCGGAGTTTAGTTTATGAGTGTGTTGTGTTTGTAGCTGTCGTCTTGTTGCAGTTGGAGGTGTCCTCAAGTGGTGTGTGTATGGTCCGTGTATTATGTGGTGTATTGGGTTCACTGCTTGAAGTGTGCATTTATCGGTCAAGACTGTTATAGAAGAACAGAAATTGGTTTCAGTGAGTTAAGAATTAAGTTTGTGTTGTGTTTATGTTATTGTGGTGTCATTTGCTGTTTGTTGAGTGGTAAGTCATTTAATTTAATTTGTGGCTTCTTTTGTTTGGTATGGATATGTCTTCTAAGTTAAATTGGGTTAAGGTTGAGGGAGGGGGGGGGGGGCTGGTTTGTTTTGGATGTGTTTTTGTTTGTTTGTTTGGTGGAGGTGGGGGGATTGGGGTTGCTGACCTAGTGTGTAGTGCTGGAACTTTTTTGTGGTAAGTAGCCATTTTTTTGGATCTATTGTTTGCATGTTATGATGATTGGTGGGGTATTTGTGTGTTGTTGGGTCAGTGTTATTTACTGCATGTGTTGGTGGTTGGTGTTTTGTTATCAGCACTTGTAGTTGATTTATGTATCTTATGGGAAGTACTTTATTTCAATTTTTTTGGTATTGTCAGTTGTATTTGAGTTATATAGGTCAAGGGAAGTGTCCAATTCCAATGACTCGTTATAGCTACGTGTTTTGGTATTGTGAGCTGCTGTTGACCTATATAGGTCAAGTGAAGTGTCCGATTCCCATTTTTGATGGTATGTGTAGTCGCAGTGTTGCAATGTTTCTAGATGTCAATTTTTCTTTTGTGGTATCGGTAATTGTGGTTGAGCTATGTAGATGAAGGGAAGTGACAGATTCCTGTGAATATTGTGAATGTAGTGGAATTGGGGAAATTTTGATTGGTTTTATGTTGTCGTATGTGTGTGTGTGTGTGTGTGTGTGTGTGTGTGTGTGTGTGTCTGTTTAGTTTGTCCCCACCCAAAAACCCCCAATTTCCCGCACTGGTCCCGTGAGTTTGATTATATTTATGGATTTTGTAATCGTGTTTACACAATGACCTCATAGGCGCCATATTGGAGACATTGTGAATGGTCGTGTCCGCCATATTGGTGACGTCATTGGTCAAAGCATACGGGTGGAATTGGACATTTCCGTAATCCCAAACATTTTTATTCTAATCTTGATGAACAGTAAGATGAAGTAAAATTGAATGCAGTGAAATAATATCGTAGTAGACACAGTACTGCTACTACTACCAACTTAGTAGCCAGAACTGTGAGAAACTGCTAAAAAATAGGTTCAAAGCTCCGTTGTGCACTTAAATTCATGAACAGTACACAGCTGCCTGTGAAGTTGCACATTTATACTTGTCATTAGTGGTCAGGGGGCAGCAGGATGGCTTAAGTTAACTCATCAATAGCGCTCAAGGAAAACCCACAACCTGTGCTTAAACTCGTCAAAAGTACCTGGTGACCAGCAGAACATGAAGACAGTACTCAACAACAACAGTTAAAGGACTATGGACAGATGAGAGAGTGGTTGGCCAAGAAATTTATTTGGAGGGTAGGCCCTGAAATTGTCATTTTGTATATAGCTCAGTTGGTCAGTTTCATACTGCATCATGCCCAAAAACAAGTGTGTCCATTCATAGTAGTGAATCATATTAAAAAAAAAACTGTGTTATTAAAAACTAAGTTAAGGAAAAACTGTAGTGTCCTACGATTTCGAACCAAGCATCACAAGAAGTGAACCAAGTATGGCTTATCCCTGGACAATAAGAATAACAATAAAGATGATGATGATGATGTAGTAGTATTCCACATTAATATTAAAGGAAATAATTTTCAACAGACAAAACATCATGCTGCGTTAACTGAAGCCTGTGTCATTCGAAGGAATTAATTAATTCATTGTATATGTGCTATGCCAATCAACGATATCAATTCATTTTGAAATGTGAATTGACCACCTAGTATCTGTTAATGATCAACTTAGGTGGCAACCACTGATCAATGCAACTAGCTGATAGTAATAATTTGAATCTAAGCTTGCTTGCTAAAGAGACTTGATTTTGTAACCCCAAATACAGACTCACATAAGTGCCAAGAGCAGACATTATCAACAAATATTGACTGCAATATCAGACAGTTCTGTGTCGCCTCGCTTTCACGCTAATGGAGGACATTTTGAACATTTCCTGTAACACAGTGTTTGAAGTCACACTGGTACGTTCTGTTGCTGTGTGTTTCCATTCCATGATTAATGTGATTTGAAGAGAAGTAATAAAATGAGCTCTAACGTGGAAATTAAGCGTTTCCGGACACATGTCCACATAACATATTTTCTTCCTTTGTGTGTGAGGAATATTTCCTGAAAGTTTGGCCGTACCTTTTTGTAACACCCTGTATAATAACCATTTTGATTTTTCCAGCATAATTATTCATAGTTTTCTTATCAGGTTGCCTACTAGAGTGAAAAACCATCATGACAATGTATCTAATTGACTGCCATTTCATATGAGATGCTATTTCTCAATAATGGCATGCCTCACTACTTCATTTTCATCACTGGCACCACAGCACGCACACAATGCATTAGGGGCAGCATTGATGTGCCTGCTACATATGTCACTCCATATTTTGATCTACATAATATTGCTATCTCCAAAAACAGTATCAATCAATAGCTCACAGAGTAAATTTTATACATGAGATATTTCATCTACCTTTTTTCAATTACTGTAGAAGTAACATGGGGTCAAATTTCTGACACTACTCTGTTTGTTTTAGTGTAACTCAAACCATGTACACAAAATATGAATCATTCTGTATAGAAAGTGAACATTTCAGAAGTAATTTTCTGTTAATTAGTAATGTAACAAAACAGATCTGTAAGCATGTAAGACTCTGAAACCCTTAACATGGGATTATAAAAGAAAGAAGTTATTTTGAAATAACAAATGAATGGAGAGGTGAAACAATTAGTAATAGGGTAAAAAGAACTATTACTATCAATAAGTAAGATATTGTAACAGACTACTGCACACAATGAAGTAGAGGAGTATAAATGTAAAATAAGTTACAAATGTAAGACAGGACGCAAGATAAGATAAAAAATACAACATTATAACAAGGTTTATGGTACATTAATAAATAATCTAGAGAAAATTTATAACTGGTAGAAAATAAACTTTTTCTCGCTTGCATTGAAGTTTCAACACAAAACTTTCCAAGAAGAGACTTAACTCTGTCAAAATTTTAGGTCTGGTACTAATTTTATATTAACCACAACAGAGCAGAAAGTAAAAAAGAAGTCCATAAATGGAAAAAAAGTCGTTAAGATTTGAGCGTTATGCTATGTCATCACTAAAAGCATGCACAATATAAGTGCTATCTTACGTCAATTTTGCCTCAACTTTCCAAAGTATCTAAAGAATCAAGAGTTGTACTCTTATACAGAATGGGTAATGCTGAATATATAAAATTGTACTTAGGAAAGTCGGGCAATAGCCTCAGACCACAGGGCACATACAGCTACTTCTGCATTTGATCACTTGGGCCTTAGAAACACAAATGTTTCTACAACTTCTGAAACAGTGACAATAAACTGCAGAACTCTGGGATCACGATCTACGTTGGTGGAGTTGCAAGAGGAGTTAATTAAGACCAAATAATATGTAGAAAGGTTATCAGAAGCGTTGAAAAAATCCAGACCAAATGGAATTAAAATCAGGCCGTATGTTTTATTACAGATGAAAAGAGTGGAAGTAAATACAAGTGTAGCCTTTGTAGCAAATAAGAAAATTAAAAATACTACAGGTATTAAAGGAAACTCAAATATTATATTAAAACTGGTTTTAAAAATAAAAAAGAGATATACTGTGGCAATCGCTTGAACCTATGGACCATCACTCAGATGCTGTTGAGGTATAACACCTCTACAAATATTTACAGTTATTTCAAGCAGAATGACCTCCTCCAAACCAACAAGCACGAATTCTGAAAACCTCCATCACACAACACCCCCCTACACTTTTTTGTATTTATTTATTTGTTTTACTCCACATACCATCCTCAAAGACAAAGATTGAGGGAATAAGGTAGATGGAATCTTTCCTGATTTATAAAAACAATTCGACTTAATACTGCACCAATGTTTATTATCAAAAGTATGGTGATATGGGTATCAGACAACATATGTGACTGCGTTGATGTTTTCTATGTAAACAGGGTACAGCATCATCCCTAGACTGTAAATTGATGGGGTAACAGAATGTAAATTATACCAAAATCTGTTCTAAACATTTCTGAGATTTGCTGGATCCACTACAGTAGATGCTATAGGTATATCTTTATACTTGGTCAAGCGATCAAACTGAGCTATAATCTTCTGATTTGTAATTCAACGTTGACAGGCAATGTGAAGTACAGTCATGTAAATTTCTTAGTTCTGCCCAATTTCATGGCAGTTTGTCATAACATCCCATGATCTCCTAATGGGTATATCAGCATCGTAGCATCCTTTCAACTATGGAGCTGTCTCCATGTTCAGCTGCATTGTTCTGCTGAACAATCTGTAATGGTCTAGTGCATGGTCATGTAAATTTCTTAGTTCTGCCCAATTTCATGGCAGTTTGTCATAACATCCCATGATATCCTAATGGGTATATCAGCATCCTAGCATCCTTTCAACTATGGAGCTGTCTCCATGTTCAGCTGCATTGTTCTGCTGAATTCTCTTCAAAATAAATGTTAATCTTTTAGCCAGGTACTTCACTTTGCTGGAATTCATTTCGGGTGACAGCTTATAAGTCTTGAAACATGAATGGATTTTGTGGTGATAAACAACCTCAAAGGGAATCGACACTGTGGTTTCATGTATTCTGGTGTTGTATGACGGTAATCACATATGGTAATAGACAATCCCAGTCTGAAGGGAAGCTAATCATGTTATAAGATAAGATTCTAGGTACTGTTTTATGAATGTGTTCAACCCTGCCATTACTCTTAGAATGAAAAGACGTAGCTCTGAACTTCTTTATTTTAAACAGTCAAGATAACTGTATGATAAGATTGGCCATAACGTTTGTCCCTCAGTCTGCTATAATGGCCTCTGGACTTATAGATTATAGTGCAAAATAAGTTACCAGTGCTCTCACAACCATCTCAGCGGCCATGTCTGCAGTGGGTCACACAATAAGATGATGAGAGAAACGGTCAGCGACAGATAAAATGTATGTTACTTTTTACTGTTAAGGCAAATGGTCCTGCAATATAGAGTGCTAAGACTTTGAAAGGTCCAGCTACCTCAGATATAGTTTGAAGAGGTACATTTGGTTTTTGTTCTTGCACTCTCTGCAAAAAGACAATTTTGAACATAATATCCTAATTTATTTGTGGCACTTTCCCCATTATGATGTGTCTGTATACACTCATGACTTTGTCGCAGTATATACTTGCCAGTAGTCTCGGGATTCTTGTGCCTTCTTTAATTCCTCAGTAAGCACATCATCTACTTGCAGGATCTTAATTTTTGTACTCAAGGCGCCTGGATTCTGATTTAACTTTCCAGGCTTAAGTCTGGTTATGTAGTCATATTCACAGAGTTTTAAGGCCAATCTAACAAGTCCACTGCTGGGATCCTTTAAACTCAAAAGGCACTGTAAAGCAACATGATCTGCAATTACTGTGAACTGTCATGCCTATAGGTAACACTGACAGTAATGGGTGCCAAAAACAAGAATCAGAAGTTCATTTTGTGTGGTGGTGTAATTTTGCACAGCTGCTACAGCTGACGTGAAGCATAACCAATTGGTTTTTCTTCACCATTTTGTATCTGACTCAAAATACAACCAGCTGAGACATTGCTAGCATCACACAACAAGATTAAAGGTAGAGCAAAATGCTGATAACCCAAAACAGGTGCACTTGTTAAGAATGTCTTTCAGTTTTAACATGGCCCTCCTGCTATCCATTGTCCAGACAGGAGCAACTCCCTTCGTTAGTAATTTTGCAAGCCATTTTGTGGTGACCGGATAGTTCTCCACAAAACGGCGATAGTAATTTATTAACCTGAGAAATCAGTTGCAATTCTTTAATGTTCCTCGATGCTGGAAAATCATTCACTGCATTTTTTAATTTTGGTTCTGGTCTTGACCATCTGCTAAAATTATATGGCCTGGATAGTGCAATTATGATAGTGCAAAATCGCAGTTTTTGAATTTCAAATTTATATTAGCATCACTAAAATGGGTTAGTATGTTTTTTAGTTACTTTGTATGTTCTGTCACTGAATTTGAAAAGACAACTGTGTTATCCAGGTATACTAGTCACATGGTTGGCTTTAAACCTCCTAAAAGTAAATCAGCAAAATGTTAAAATTTTGTGGAGGGGGAGAGGCAGGTGTTTGGGGGGGAGGTGGTGGGGGAAGGTCTTTCTTTGATATTCATAATGCCCACAGGGTACAACAAAAGCTGTCTTTTTCCCCATCTTTAATAGCTACATGAATCTGATAGTAGCTGGAGCATGGTGAAGAATTTGCATTTGACAAGATGATTGAAAATATCATCAATCCTTGCAAAAAATGCTGCAAGCTTTTCCTCTGTAACTGGTTTTGTTGGGGACTACCACTGTAGCGAGCGTACATAAAAAAGGTGTATACGACCTGGGACAACCGGGTTTTTTTAGAATTCTAGGTATTTTTCAATGTTTTCAGTTAATTTTTTGTAATTTTGACTGGTAAGAACCGATACTCTAACAAAGGATATTACTGTACCCCACTACTGCAGAATAATACTTTGACAATAAAAGATAAACGAGAGAAAAAGAACGAAAATTACTTAAATTGCAAAGGAAATGCGCCATATACAATGACGACACACAGTGCTCGTGCAAGTGTCTGCCAAATGCAAAATGTGTCAAAGGCTTTAGGAAGACTATGAAATGCTTCATAACAACAAATTGCCTCCGATGAGCGTGAAGTCACAACTGTTTACATTAGATTCGTTTTAGCAGTTACGAGCGGGCTCATGCGCATGGGCAGTTGAGTTGCTTTTGAGTAGTAGATTCTCCTAATTCTGGCTACAGGAATGTGGATGTTGGCTGTGCAAGCAGTCGCATCAAGCAGCTAGATGCTACCGGGAAAAGGGGGTGCCAAATTCATATTCTTGAGGAAAAAAACTTGTATCGCAAAGCGCCTAGCATGCAGCGCATGTTTGTCTATTGATTATTCATATGATTTTGAAACGCATCCCTATTGGATTTTGAACATTTTTGAACACATTTTAAGTTGATTTCTGACTGAATCATAAGTAGATTTTTGAATGCATGCATAGTGTATGTGATGTCTCATCGCATCTAGAAATAAACTTCCCGTAGATGGGACAGGGCTATACGATCTGAGCGGACTAAAGCCAAACGGATGAATGCCAATTGCTGTCTGATTATGTGGTTGATTGGGTTTGTGAAAGATCAGTGTTGTTATAATTACTAGCGAAATCCATAGATTCAGACTACCAGAGTGGAAATAAACAACTGTCAGGAATAACAGGTGAGAAAGATTATGTATTATCTTCTCTATGTATCAAAGGAAATGAAATTTTGACAGAAAATTTTTGGCCATATCGCTACACTAGTAAGGACCAGTAGCATAGTTCTCGTCTAGCAGCCACTTAAGTTCTATTCTGGAAGTAACATGGAAAACGTGTTGCACAAAAACGTAAAACGCCTAACCGGAAAATAATTGTGGGATAACCTAACGTGTGATTCTGGCAGGGTTAGTGAAGTTAATCAGTGAACAAATTTTGACAATGGCATGAATAGCTACAGAATTGGTGGTGACAAGATTGTTTGTGAACGAGGAAGGAGAAGAAACGGGGACAAATTATGGGAGAATAAGACGATCCCAAATTTATATAAAAATTTCGTAATACTACTTTTCGGTCTCATGCTTGAGAAACTGGTGCATATGAATGAAAGTGAAACTATTTCCTAACATTAAGTTTTTTTGTTTGTAGTAGGCCTAATAGGCATTTGATATTGGTACTTCATGAATTTTATTCTGTAGTGTTATAAAAATGGTCAATGGTGCCAAAACAGTCTTGTTTATTTGGTGTGTGTTACAAAACTGCTGACATATTAGAAAGGCCTATTTTGTTTTATCTAGCAGACAGCGACAAAATAGATGTAATCAGATCGAGAAACCACACCAGTCTTGGGTATTATTTCTGTTAGCAGCTTTTTGAGTATTAGATAATGACATTTTGATTTTTCATGTAGCAAAACGTTTCACGAACTTTGATGAGGTAATACCGTAGATCCTTTCCCAGAAAGGAAAGCACACCATGTAAAGCTGTAGTGAGATTAGAGAGAAAAAATGCTAGGAGCTAAGGAATGAAGAAATGCGTCATTTCTTGATTATCTCTTGTCTTTATTGGTTTTATGTATCCTATATTTAATTTTATGTCACACAAAACAGCAAGTTATTAGCCAATAGGCAATAAATAGTTCAGATTTTCTGAAGAGTTCTTGTTCTCCTGATTACAAAAAATCCCATCCGCTATTAATTGTGAGATTTTGTTTTTTGAAAAGGGGCAGGCTGTCAAACTGGTTGACTGGGAACAGGCGAGGCCCCACAGGACATTTCAATTTCCACTGTCCTGAATATAGTTTGATGGCATCCATTACAAAATATACACGTTTCAATTCCACAGAGTGAAATACAGTGACATGCGTTAGAAGAATGATTTGTCAAGAGGCATGGCACTGCACTTTGGCATACTTAAGACCAAATAATATGTCTTACATTTCCTTGAACACACATGTTTTATGCTTCAGACTTTTCAGAAAGATGTGCGCTACAAGATGAACATATTTTTGAAAATTCGATTTTTTTAGTATTGATCCGGTACGCAAATATCGTAGATCTGGGGCTGATGCGCAGAGCAGTCAGAGTAGAGTTGTAGTGGGTAGTCTCCACGTGATCCGTGTTTACATTTAGTGATTTTACTGTTTCCCCTTCATGTACTCTCACGTCAAATCAAAACAAAACGGATGTCTGTGGCCGGGAGCTATCAAGTGAATTAAAATACATTCACATAATTATGGAAGGCTAAAATATGGCATTAGTTTCAGATTTTATTTTATTTCTACCTTTCTGACAGTCAAGCATTAATCACCTTGTGGAACAATGAAGTTATTTTTGTCTGTTTGCTGAAGAAATTTGGCTTTTATTAACCTTTTCTGCAGTGGCAGTCAATGTATTTGAAACGAAATGTTTAATTCCACAGTGCTGGCTGGTTTCAACTGTTCGCTGCATTTTTCCCCCCCTAGCACATATGGCATTATGCCATAATTAAGAACCAAATATGATATAGTACAATACTGGTGCTCCAAGAAAATTTACATCGCGAAAGCCACACTGAAAAGCTTAATATCAGGTTGAGGTCTACTTCATTGGAAATCTGGACATATGAGTGTGCACTTTAAATGTGCACATTTTAATATGGTTCACGAAATTCCGATGCTCATGGAGTATCTTCTAATGTCTTGTTTCTTTTATGACATAATGTATGATCTTTCAGTGTTTAACACGTACGCACATACGGGCTTCCTATGTTATGATAGCTGTGTCGCCTGTTATTTGCGCTGTCTGGCAACTGCTGAAACAAACCTATTTCTGACAGGTCGCGGGAAAATATTGCGACTAGTGGTTTCAAAAGCATTACTTTCAAAGTAAATATCCTTCTACATAAGTTGAACTATGTGCAAGAATGTGCCATGAATTTATTAAATTAAAGAGCGTTTGACTCATTTAAAAATCAACTCTTTGATGATGAGTCATTTAGAAGAATTTGGAACCCTGAAGATCAGACATTTATCTCATTATTGTAAATTTTACTGGCACATTTGTGTGATGTATCTCAAAGTGCAACACACACAAAAAAGATCAACATTATATGCGAAAGCTTAACTTCCCTTGCAGCATATTAACCTTAGAGACCAATATTATGTGACAGCTTTGCTTTTCTTGTAGCAACAGCATATATATTAATTTAAACTATTAACTTTCCCTGTTTGTGTGTTCGTGCTACTTAACAGTGATGTTGCTGCTGGCTGACTACATCACGTGTCCTATTCTCTGAATATCGGCTGGCGAGATCACGTGACATGAGCTATGACTGGCTTACAAAAGCGCATCGCAATCTTGATTTCAGTGATTTGGGAAGTAACATATGGTGTTTGGTGGAATTCCAATGTATACTTTTGCAATACGAAAATACGCAGCATGCATGTTGCTGCACATGAAAGATATTTCCAAATCTTGTCTTTTTCCCTGAGTTTCGTTTTCTATTGTGCCAGGAAATTCTATGCCCATGTATAAAACCATAACCATTCAAAGGATTGATAAGGGAAAATATACTATCAATTAACATGGAGAAAGTGTATTTTTATCCGTGAAAAATCCGGGAATTTTTTTTCCTTGTCCACGTATACACCCTGCACAAGAACAAAACATTGTACAGATATCATACGTATGTCATTTTGAAGAGAAACCATGAAAGTTCTCTTTTCATGTGTACCGTGCAACGGTTCTTTCGCGTTCTCGTCAATACGGTACCAGAACGTTTAAGTTCTACCACTGTAAAGATGGAAGATCCGCGATTCGGAATGTCAGAACTGTGTAGTAAGTAGTGACAGGCACACTCCAAACCATCGACTCTCGGAGACTGATTTTAACCGTGTTCAACCTAATGGTAAATTATCGAACTATTTTTCTCTTAATCATACAGTTTGTGGGAAAAGCAGTGAGAATAATTACTTTTGGAAACCTTTTATCAGACAAAGCCTGTTATAACAATAAACTGTTTCGCTTAATAAAACGGGCGCCAGCCCAGTGTCCACACAAAAAGATGAAGTCAATTTTCGACACTGAATAAATAACTGCTTTCACTTACTATGTAACTGAAAGACAACCACTTAATTTCCATTTACTTGGGTCATTTGGCAGTAAGTACTATTAATCCCACTTTCTGTTACTTATGGAATTTACCACTATACTTCAGTAATTATTTAAAGAAAACACACACATGTTTCAACAAGGATACAAAAAAATATTAAACTTATAGCTATTATTCATATGACCAAAACTATTATTTAACACGACTAGATTTCATTTCTTTAGGACTTTTATTTGTTAACATTTAACTAACACCAATATTTGTCTGGCTTTCTTTGACATGGAGAAGCAACATGAACAAATAATGTTAAGATTGTTGCAGTTAAACAATTATGTTATCTTACTTTCAAAAATGCTATTGAAAACTTATCCTCATGGTCACGAAAAGTGGTGGTTCTTAAACCGATATGTGCAAACTTTAGTATTTAACAATGATTTTCAGAATTTACTACCAAAACAATACCATTGCCAGTAATTTACTATTATTCAAGCTTCAATAAACATCAGAATACTCGGAATAAATTCGTTTAGGTAAGGACCATACTGAGGTAAATGAAATTGCTAAATTATGGTTAAACACAAAGGTACATTTAACACTTATATTCCACTGATTGAAGAAGGATGGTTCATACTGTGATACACTTCTAAGTAAAGTACTTTGCCTGTTACAGTTGTACTTGAAATATTACATAATTACTTACAAAATATGTTTTAATACATTTATTCCACCTACATCAAAGAGGTTATTTTTAACAGATAAACTGCACTTAACAAAAGCTTACTCTCGTTATAGTATTTACTTAATTTTTCAAAATTATTACGGAACAAAAAATTTAAAATATACAGATTAATGGCAGTATTATATTTACAATAGCATTACAACTGCCACAGCGTATTTTGGTAATTTGCCGATAGTTGGTTCTAGTCACAAGCATGGTGAGTTGAGGTATGTTGTAGTTTGACAAATGGGAAAGTGAACAGGCATAAATGTCGAATATGGGATTCAAAGCATCCACACAAATGCATTGAATTTGAGCGTGATTCCCCAAAGGTAAATATTTTTTTTGCCTTGTCACGTCGAAAACTGTACAGGCCATTCTTCTTTGTTGAAAGCACCGTCACTGGGTATTCCTACTTGGACATGTTTCAGCAGAATGGGGCTCCACCCCATTTCCATCTTGAAGTTTGTGTTTACCTGAACACGGAGCTACTGCATTGGTGGATTGGCCGTGCTGCACAAGGGGACAGCTGTTTCATGAAATGGCCTTCCTGATCACCAGACCTCACTCCATGTGAGTCTTTTCTGTGGGAACACATTAAAGATCTGATATATGTACCACCTCTACCACGTGATACAGCAGAAGTCCGGGAGAGAATACGGGAAGCGACTGCCACAGTCGACGATGCCATGCTAGGATGGGTATGGCAAGGTATCAATTAACCATACTGACATGTGCTGGGTCTCTCATGGTTCACATATCAAATGTTTGTAAAAAACAAAAACTTTCACAGTCTCTCTTCAAAGTGCAATATGTATGAGACCTGTACAATGTTTAGTTCTTTTGCAATAAATAATGATTGAAAGTGTTCCCGGACTTTATGTACACACTGCATGTGACAACCAGGAACTGAAAGAAGGTTTAATTACTCCAGCTTTTAGTAAATCTGAGGCATTTTTGTCTACTGCTGGCTGCAAGTGATAAGATATACAATATGGTTTCCAGGCTATTGGCTTGGTATCATATGTAGGAATCTTGTGGTACATTAAGAAGTTTGACAGAAGTTGTTTCTTTTCTTCAGATGAAGTTGCAAAGTCAGCTAGAATGGGGTACAGTTGACAGTGAGTATATTTAACAAACAAAACATTTATTTGTATGCCTGTATTGATGAGGAAGGTAGAAGTTCTGCTGTTCATTTATCTTGCTAACTTGAGCAATTCCTATCTCTCTTACTGGATTGGCTTTGCAGAAGGGGAGCAAGGAGCAGTGGCAGAACTGCTCCCATTCACATTTCGCGTATTCACTTTCCTTCGAGCACCTCGTTGACCTACTTGGTTAGCTGACCAGTGCTGTAGAGATGGACAGTTTTCTCTCTCGTGTCTGATTTTTCTATAACAAGCACATGCTGGTGCCAAACACTAAGGAGCCGTGTAACTTTTTGTCATTTGCAACGAGTGTAGCACACTTTGGCAACGAATGCACATCAAGTGGACTTTATCCCGGTGGATGATTAGACGAATTGTTGCACCTCCTTTGTGAGTTGTGTAGCCTAACTTAGTGTACTCGGTGTACTTCACCTTGTCACGTACCTGTGGGGTCAATCCTGCGAATGAGTGAATCTGCAAGCAAGTTTCTGATTTCCTGAGTGGTATCTCATTCCTTTCATTACTTTCTGTTAGTACATATGTACGACAACACACAACTCTTATCCGGTCAGAAAATCACTTGAAATCCTCTCCAGAATTTTGATATTTGATGGAAAGATTGTCCTGATAGTAGCTGACTGTATTTATCTCTGTACATATCCTCAACGCATTCTGCAAGGATGTCAAATGCCTTGGTATTTTTCAGCCCTTCCTTGAATCTACATAAGCATGAGCCACTCCTTGCAATTTCGTGCTGGTACTCCTATAAACTTTTCGTCAGTCGATGGGGACAGTTTCCCTGTATCCATTACATTTTGTACTACTGTGTCAATGTTTACACCTAGTTTAGAACCGCTTATGGGAACACAGAAATAGGGAAGTTAGGCTAGCTCCAGGCACAGTGCTGTTTCGCAGCATCACATTTACTAATGCCTCACTAAGGTGCCTTTGCAGATCATCATTTTTCACACGGAGTTGCTCCACGTGTGTTTGCAATATGTTGGATCCATCACTAGTTGCCTCTGTGACGTGGTTGAGGGAATTGCTTTAAACTAGACACACACACACACACACACACACACACACACACACACACACACACACACACAAAATTTGATCACAGACCTCGATGATGTCAGTGGCAGCATTGGTCCAGAGGCATTTCCCCCTACAAGTGAAGCTTGCACATTTAATATGTAGTAATTGGATAGATAAAAAAATCCAGTCACCAAGTGATGGCAGGAGAAAGGTTTTACTTATGCAAGCTTTTGAAGCCAGTGGCCCCTCCTTCCAGGATAAAGATTGAACGGGTAGGGAGAGGGGTGAAGGGAAGGGAACTTGAGACGTCTAGGGAAAGGGGTGGGGTTCTGAAAAGTCACCCAGAATGCAAGGTCAGGGGAGACTTAACAGATGGGATGATAAAGGAAGACACCAACCGTTGCTTGGTGAATGGATTTTTTAGCTATACAATTACAGTATATTGTCAGGAACTGATTATTTTGATTGTTACAATTAAATTGTTCATTGACAATTGATTGGGCAGCAATGCAGTGGCGATGCCCGGTGTCGAGGTGGCATCGGGACATCATAATCATGATGTGGCCTTGTGCGACCACGATAGAGGAGGCAGACGAGGTTGAATTTCCTTGCCTAATGGCAGTGATGTCAGCGTGGCATTAGGCCTGGGTAGACTGTGGTGGGCAGCTTGGGCTGACTGTGCTAAGCACTTGTCTGTTGCACCGCAGCATGGAGCCGGACTGTCCTGCATGATGGATTCTTACATCTGTTCATGGCTTAGTAATTTGTATGGGGCACCTCAAAGCTGAAAGTTGGTCAAATTTGGCATCTCACTTCAGATGCCAGTTCTTACACCCACTTGGGGGTGTCGTCAGGATTGGTTAGCGATGTGGACTTGTAATCAATATACGTAGTCATGTTGGGAAAAGGAAACTGTATCAGTTTATTTGCTCATAGGGATTACATTGTGAGAATTGTCAGGAGGACAACAGAAGGTAGTTCCAGAACCATCTTGGAGCAGAAGGTAAAGGAGCCAAGGTAAAGAAACTGAGCCATTTAGTGTTCGCTATAGGTGGCGGTTTGGAACATAAGAGAGAGATGTTCTTCAGCTCTGATAGCAGTCAGTGTCTAAAGTCAAGTGATCCTGTGGCATTATTTGGTTGGTAGGTAGGTCTTTACAGTGATGATTTATCCTAGTCGATCATGAACTGGCCCATTGTTGTATCAGCAGCAAGGCGACAGACTGAATGGGAGCCCATTTGTAAAATGAAGTAATAATAATTTCTTGCTTACGGAGACTGGAGTAGCACCTTGCAAAGAAACTACTTTCCAATAACAGTTTTAGCCACGGATGTGACATTTCCTGAGCCTTTTACACAACTATTGTGTAAAAATGGGTGTTTGCTAGACTTTAATATGGTGCATCATTTAAACTATATATATATTCAGAATGAGATATTCACTCTGCAGCGGAGTGTGCGCTGATATGAAACTTCCTGACAGATTAAAACTGTGTGTCCGACCGAGACTCGAACTCGGGACCTTTGCCTTTCGCGGGCAAGTGCTCTACCATCTGAGCTACCGAAGCATGACTCACGCCCAGTACTCATAGCTTTACTTCTGCCAGTATCTCGTGCTTCGGTAGCTCAGATGGTAGAGCACTTGCCTGCGAAAGGCAAAGGTCCCGAGTTCGAGTCTCGGTCGGGCACACAGTTTTGATCTGCCAGGAAGTTTCATATCAGTGCACACTCCACTGCAGAGTGAATATCTCATTCTGGAAACCTCCCCCAGGCTGTGGCAAAGCCATGTCTCTGCAATATCCTTTCTTTCAGGAGTGCTAGTTCAGCAAGGTTCGCATGAGAGCTTCTGTAAAGTTTGGAAGGTAGGAGACGAGATACTGGCAGAAGTAAAGCTGTGAGTACCGGGCGTGAGTCGTGCTTTGGTAGCTCAGATGGAGGAGCACTTGCCCGCGAAAGGCAAAGGTCCCGAGTTCGAGTCTCGGTCGGGCACACAGTTTTAATCTGCCAGGAAGTTTTAATATATTTTCAAATTACAAAAGTATAAATATGAAAAACACTGAATGTGACGCTTAAGTTTTGTGAACATGTAAATTAACATGGCATCAGGTATCTTTTAACATAACATAGATCCCAGCCCAGCAAGACATGTTATTTGTCCATAAAAACATGTCAAATCTCTTCCTCATGATGAGATAAAGATGTTCATTTAAAAATATTTTTTAGCTAGTTAATATATAAAGTACTCCCCACTGTGTAATATTTGCAGAAATGACGAAAGAATTGTCAGCTTAGGACATCATCAAAGTGTGACAGATATGGAACATCTTCTCCTGCTACGAAGGGGTTATTTACTTATTGGGGTTGTGGCTTGGCAGTGTTTTGTAAGGCAGAGAGGAAGAGGCACTGTCTGCAATATCAACACCCAGAATAAGCTTAACAAGGCTAAGGAGCAATGTCACTCTCTTCTGTGTTGTTATGAGATTCAATTTGAAAATGTTGTTCTCGTTAATGAGATCTGTTTACTCAATGTATATGAATGTCACATAAGAGTAACAAAATAAAAAAGAGTTGTTTAAAAGGCAGTTATGTTATTTTGTGGCTTGAAGACTAGAGAGCTGTCTTACAGCCCTCAATCCTCTGCAAATGGAAACAAAGTCACATGACAAGACATGGTGGCAGTGCATAGCAGGTTTGTTAACATGGAGAAACTACAAGAAGGTAACTGACTTGAGGTAAATGTTTATGAGTAGCATCAGGGTGACAGATCATTGAAATGTAATGTGTCTTCTCAGCTCAGTACAGCCATCCCTCTCTTTTTCACTGCTAAATTTCACTACCAACAATTCGTGCTTTGACCACAAGCTTCATTCACAAAGTAGTAAAAATAATATGGAATAACTATTAAAATAAATGTGAGGGTTACCCAAAAAGTGAGGCACTACATTTGTTTGCCTTCAGTAATTGTTTATTGAACACAACGATAAATATACAACAGAAAGAATGTTGTTTATTCTACATTCCCTATACTTCCACACAATTGCTGCCCTTTTCTATGGCCTTCCTCCATCGAGACACAAGGGTGTGTGTACCCTGTCAGTGCCACTCCTTGTTCTGGTATTGAAGCCATTTCTCCACTGTAAGAATCACATCTTTGTCATCCTCAAAATGTCATCTACAAATGTGATGCTTTAATGGGACGAGCAAATGGAAGTTGGAGGTGCGCTAGGTCAGGGCTGTAGGATGGATGAGATGATACTGTCCAACCCTGTTTAATGATGGTTCTGAAGTCCTCAAACTTGTGTGAGGCCGAGCGTTATCATATAGAATCAGTCAATCACCTGGGTTATTATGGTGACAAAATCATTGGAAGCCCCTTTTGGGTTTGGTTAATGTGTTCACATCTGCTTCAGAAATATTGGTACTGTGTCTTGGCATCACATCAAAGAGTGAGAAGATTTAGTTTCCTTCCTGAGTGACAGCTTCATTGACAAGTGCCAAGTTGTTCTGCATTGGTCTTTGTGAATGAGCACATCAGCAAGCTGTGCCTGGTCAAGTTTGAAAGCCACGAATGGGCTCCCTGAATGAAGCAAATCTTGGAGCTCTGCCGAACCAATGTCTCGTAATGGCCTCACTCTCTTTGCCCAGTGACTAACAGAACTTCTGTCTATTGCGGATGCTCTATAAACAGGATGCAAACAATTGGGAATATTCTCGAAGGTTCTATTCTTTGCTGTGAGAAGTTCAATGATGACACGCTGCTTGTAGCTTACATCATATAGAGACACCATTTCAAAACATTGCTATAGGTATGATACCTGTCAGAATAAATGGGATATTTGTGTATGCAATTTGGAAACTTTAAATAATGTATATCTTAACTGTCATATTCATACAATTTTTGCTGATTGAGAAAATATGTGGTACATTATTTTCCAGGCAATCTTCGTACTTTCAGTTAGCATGACACCGTCTGTTCGCTGCTGTGTACGGTGGCGAGAACCTGACCAATTGGGTGCAAATTTGATTTACGTGCTAGCTAAAGTGCTATGTGCTATATTTCATGTTGTGTTTGTGTCCTGCAAAAAAATCCTATTTAACTGATGCTCCACTTTACAGATCTCACCAAACTGTCTCATTGTTGGTACAGTTTGTTACGCAAAAATATTGAGAACTCTGATGTCAGTGGATGAAACAGTACCTATATTCCAAGTTACAATTGAAGACTGCTTCATTATTATGAGAAATACAAATTTTTGATGCTAAAACCAGCCAGCTTTTGTTAAATATGAATGGAACGAATGCTTCAGGGCGAGGTGAAGAAAACAGAGAAGGGCACTATGTTGCACCTTCATATTAGGCTAACAACTCTTATGGTGACAGATCTGTATATTTAGTCTTATTCACAGTCCTGGGCTCTTATTTCTAGTGTGATGATGATGAATTATGTTCATGCTGACACAGCAAATGGTTTATGTGTGCATAGGATGGCAGGTCTCAGTTTTGAAATATTCTGAAGGGGTAGCAATACCTTTATAATTTGATGGAAAGCAACTTCCCATTCAAGCAGGATATGTGGACATTGTCAGATGTCTGGTGTTGTGCTGAAGACATTTGGTCCTCACAAGGGGAAGGTCTTGGAATGGCCAACCAATTTGAGTCATATTTGGCAGGGTGCTTGTATAAACCTAAAACAGAGGACTGAGATATTTTGGCTCAAAAAGCTCCCCCATCCTTATATTTGAGGAAACCACTCCTAATTGATTGATTCAAATTTGACGAAATCAATAGGTAATTGAAAATTGGGTGTTTTCATCATGTGGGGGGGTGCTGCTCAGCATATTCCCATTTCGTAGAATCGAAGAAAGACACTGAGTATGCCTATGGTAAACACTGTTCAAAAGAACTGCCACTGACGTAGTGATCAAGGGAGGAGAAGAGAACATATGTTTAATTTCCAAATGCATTCTGCAGTTTTTTCATTAGTATTTTTGCTGTATTGAATCTAGTAGGAATAGGAAAGTGAAAAGGTAATCAGTGAAAAATAATAACAAGGTAGGGAAATAAATTTCTTTAATGACTTGGATTAGAAAGAATTATAATTTTAATCCTGGTTGCCCTACAAAGGCTCTTTCACTCACTGTTACATGCCTTCACTTACCTTTGAACATCTACATGGGTGGTACTTGTCATATAAACATTTGAAGCAAATATGCTTGTGACACGAAGAACATATAATGAAAGCAGCTTTCGCACAACTACATCATTCATTCTGAAGATTTGGCAGAAAACTGACTTGGGTTACATTTAAAAATATTTCATTTTTGGGAATTACACTGAAGTGCCAAGGAAACTGGTATAGGAATGTGTATTAAAATACAGATAGATGTAAACAGACAGAATATGGCACTGTGGTCATCAATGCCTGTATAAGATAACAAGTGTCTGCCACAGTTGTTAGCTAGGTTACTGCTGCTGCAATGGCAGATTATCAAGATTTAAATGAGTTGGAACATGTTGCTATAGTCGGTGCATGAGCGATGGGACACAGTATCTCTGAGGTAGTGATGAAGCGGGGTTTTTCCATTTGACCATTCCACAAGTGTACCTTGAATATCAGGAATCTGGTAAAACATCAGATCTCTGACATCGCTGTGGCTGGAAAAAGATTCTGCAAGAAAATGACCAATGACGACTGAAGAGAATTGTTCAATGTGACAGAAGTGCAACCTTTCCTCAGATTGCCGTACATTTCAGTACTGGGCTATCAACAAGTATCAGCATGCAAATCATTCAATGATACATCATCAATATGGACTTTTGGAGCTGAGGCCCACTCGTGTACCCTTGATGACTGCATGACACAAAGCTTTATGCCTCGTCTGGATCCGTCAACACCGACATTGGACTGTTGATGACTGGAAACATGTTGCCTGGTCGGATGAGTCTCATTTCAAATTGTATCAAGTGTATAGATGTGTATGGGTATGGAGCTGGCCTCATGAGTCCATGGACACTGCTTGTCAGCAGGGGACTTGTTCAAGCTGGTGGGGGCTCTGTAATGGTGTGGGATGTGTGCAGTTGGACTGATACAGGACCCATGATATGTCTATATACGACTCTGATAGGTAACTCTTATGTAACCATCCTTTCTAGATTACCTGTATCCATTCATGGCCATTGTGCATTCTGAAGAACTTGGCCAATTCCAGCATGACAATGTGACACCCCACACATCCAGAATTTCTACAGAGTGGCTCCAGAAACACTCTTCTGAGTTTAAACACTTCACTGGTCACCAAACTCACCAGACATGAACATTATTGAGTGTATCTGGGATGCCTTGCAATGTGCTGTTCAGATGATGTCTCCACACCCTTGTGTTCTTACTGATTTATGGACAGCCCTGCAGGATTCATGGTGTCAGTTCCCTCTAGCACTATTTCAGACATCAGTCAAGTCCATGCCATGCCATGTTGCAGCACTTCTGCATGCTTGTGGGCCCCTACATGATATTAGGCAGGTGTACCAGTTTCTTTGGATCTCCAGTGTAATTCTAATGCATACCACGCATGCAACATCACCTAAAAAATTGGTGCTGAAAATTGATCATGAATTATGCTATGAATTGTTGTGGAATGTGGATAGTTGTGAAATTCCTGCTGGATTTCCAGATGTACATTGCAGTTTTGAAACCTCCAAATAAAGTTCTGTACCACGGCTCATTGTAAACTAGCATAGCATATTAAGCTGTCTGTGGTCCCTCGTGACATTTGTTTTCATATGAGGCTTTGGATTTTAATTTTTCACCAATCCAAGTTGTTTGAGAAATGTATTTACCTCCTTGTTATTATTCCTTAATAACTGCCAGATTAACCCTCCTTTTGTTACTAATTTCAATAAGGAAAATAAAGATGACAAAAAATCCAGCAGACTGCATTTCAGAATTGAACACAGGTTCTCTGCTCCCCAGCCAGATGCCTTGATTGTTGCATCAGCAGTACTTTCATTGAATAGCATTTACTTTACGGGTACATAAGTGGCAGTTGTAATAGTTTCTTTTGCAAATCCCTAGGAAAAAAGTTTGCTTCTGTACACCACCTATGATGATTAAAAGTGTTCCATTTTCAATTGTATATCGATCTGGTCAGTTTTGAATCAAATTCACATCATGAACTGTAGGGATGGTGTTCTCAAAACTGATCTTCATTTTATGTTGTATAGAAGCAGGCTGCCAAATATGAGCTGAATTGGTTAACTGCATTTGTGGCCTTCTCCTTGCCCATGTTAAAAATTTACACTTTACACTGCTATTTTTGCATTGTTGTGAAGTACTGATCAATTAGTGGTAAAAGGTTTCAAAGAAACCATTGAAGCTATAATAGTACTTTAATTTGAAAACCTTTTGACAGTGTATGGTTTCTTTAATTGATTACATTTAATGGGTTTCATATAAATGATTTCCTTTTTCTTCTGTGATGCCATATGTAATGTAGTTAAGAGGTATATTTTCGTTTTCATAGTGCTGGAACAGTGATATAAGCCGTTTGATACTTCAAAAATAAGCTATTGGAAAGTGATACCAAACTCCTCAAAAATACCATCAAAATTGGCAGAAAGTAATACTAGAGTTGGCAGAAAACAGCAACAAATAGGCAAAAATAACTCTGAAATTGACCATAAAATAAAATGGATTTTTCCTGTCTCTGCTTACTGTTTGTTAGACAGACAGACATTATTTCCACGACATAATACTTATTTCTTTGAGATTGTGTTCTTCGCAGTTGTAAACCATTGTTTACACCTGATTCTCTTATCTTGAATGTGCTGCCATACAGTGTATGTTCAAGTACAGCGTGTACATAAAATCAAGGAACACTTTCAATTATTTATTTAAACATTGTACAGATGCCATACATACTGCATTTCGAAGAGAAACTTTTTGAAAGTTTATTTTTTTCTATAAACATTTGATATGCGAACCATGAGTGATCAGGTAGATGACAATACGGTAATCAAATTCTTGCGTTACCCATCCCAGCATGGCATCGTCGACTGTGGCAGTCACTTCCCGTATTCACTCCTGGAGCTCTGCCACATCATATGGTAGAGGTAGTACATACGCAAAAGAGTCACACAGAGTGAGATCTGGTGATCGGGAGGGCCATTTCATGAAACAGATTTCCCCTTCTGTAGCATGGCCGAGCCATCGATGTGACTGCTCCGTTTTCAGGTACCCAGGAACTTCACGATGAAAATGGGGTGGAGCCCCATCCTGCTGAAAGATGAACAGAGAGTCCAATGTAATTTGAGGCATCAGCCATTGCTGCAACATGTACAAGTAGGAATTTCCAGTGACAGTGCTCTTGGTGAAGTGAATGGCCCATACAATTTTTGACGTGACAAGACACAAAAAACATTTACCTTTGCAGTACAGTTTCAGATTCTTTGTTCACCATTGACCACCTGAGGTGGAATAGGCAATTTAAATGGATATCATATAACATTTTCCGTGAATAGTACCTTAAAGCTAAATGAGCTTTGCAAATAGCGCCCATAGATGATAACATACACCATAACATAAGATAAATACATTCAGTGACACCACATAATGAAATCCTTAAAAATTAATGTTGATTGATTTTATATTCATAAATTCTGTTACATTGTAAAAAGGATTGATTAGTAACCAATTTAGTAGCTTGCTCTTGAAGCTACTTATGTGATCCGACCGAGAAGAAAATGGAAGTTTATTAAATATTCTTAGACTATTGATTAGATGGGAATTCGCTGTTCTTGTCAGCCTGTGCCTAGGTATGTCTAATTTTGTTTTGCCTCTGGTATTATGGTGGTGCATGTTTTCCCCAATTTCAAAAACTGCTATATTGTTTTTTTGCTTACAATTCTGAGGCGTATATATAAAAAGTAATAACGGTTAATATTTTCAGCTGAATGAACAGTGGTCGGCAGTGCTCTGATCTACCAGAATTGCTCATTGGCCTTATCACTTTCTTCTGAATTTTTAGAAGTTCAGTGATGTGAAGAGAGTCCCCATATCAGCAGTCCATACTCTATCTGTGACTGAAAGAGTCCAAAATAAATAACTCATAAATATTCTCTTGTCACCAGGCTCCTCAGTTTCCACATTAAATACGTAACTCGAGACAATTTTGCGCAGGTGTGGTTGATGTGTGTTTCCCACATTAACTTAAAGTCTACATGAATTCCTAGAATTTTAACTGCTTTCACCTATACCTCTTTTGACAATCCCAGTGTAATCTGTTGGTATTTATAAGGATTGCAAAGCAGTGTATTGGGTGAGAACCAATTTAGTGCTGCTTCCATGTCATCTTGCAGAACTGATATGTTCTCGTGCTGAGCAAACAAAGTTGTGGCATCAGCATAACCAAATAACAAACGTGGGGATACAATGAGGTAAATCATTGACTGCAGTTATAAAAAAGAAGGGCCTAAGGACAGAACCTTGTAGGACTCCTGTCTTTACTTCTAGCAACTGTGCGTCTCTGTTGCTGACATAGGCAAACTGCTTCCAATTTTTAGGTATGATTCAATTACTGCCAATGTAGAATCTTGTATGCCATAGAATTTGAGTTTAGCAATTAAGATATCATGAGAAATCCAGTCTAATGCCTTACTTAAATCACATAAAAGAAGTGAGGCTTTATTTTTATTCTCAAAGGTTGTTATTACTTCATTCACAATTGAAAGAACAGCAGTGGTGGTATTTTTTCCCTTGCGGAAGCCAAATTGACTATTAGAGAGTAAGTTATGCGACTCAAAGTAGTGGTTCAGTTGGTTATAAATAAGAGATTCAAGTATTTTCAAGAAAATGGGAACTATTGAAACTGGTTGGTAATTTTTGAGATCATGTTTGTCCCCTTTTTTATACACTGGGATAACTTTTGATATTTTTAGAGTTGTAGGATAGACTCCAAACTTTTGACACCTATTAAACAGAAAGGCCAATGGTTCACTAATTATATGCACTGTTTTTTTAGTTATGTAATTGGACAACCAAGAGCAGTCCATGCTCTTGGGAGTTTGAGAACTTTGCCACTACCTTTGTAATCCAAGTGGGTGCGATTGTCCTCCATGTAAATGTATTGTTTGCAGGTTGTTGTTGCTTAAGTAAATCACTTGCATTGGTGGTTGTTTCAATTTTGTTCCTAATATAAGTTACAGAGTCCATGAAAAAATGATTAACTTTATCTGGGTCAAGAGGTATGCGATGTTCATCATTCCTGCAATGCTCTTGTGCAACAGCATTCCATGCAGCTTTGCAGTTATTAGGAGCCCCTTCAATGTATCTTTTGTATGTTGTTCTTTTTGCCATTCTAAGCTTAGTTCTGTAGGTTCTCTTACATTCAAGATATGCTTTGTACAAATCATCTTTCTGCTCCGTTCCATCTTTATGAGAATTTTTATACATGTGGTACAATGATAACATATTTTTCCTCATATTGGTAAGTTTATCTGTGTACCACTTAATGTTTTTCTTTATAGGTTGGCTTTTAAGATTGATTTTTATAGGAGGAGAACAAGAATACCACAAATCTAAATAATTTTTAATGAAGCTCTTAAAAGCAGTTTCAGTTTTATTTATTCCCACTTGACAGTTATATATACAGTCCCACTTAATATATCCGAGTTTCTGAGTGAACTGGTTTACTACTTCTTCCTTCTGCCCTCTAACCCACATTACCTTTTCCTTAGCATTGGCACCTGTGTTTGGGGAATACGCTCAAATTCAGTGCATTTGTGTGGATGCTTCATACCGTAGATTCGACAGTTGTGCCTGTTCACTTTCACAGTACTGTGAAAAGTTACTTGGTTGCTAAAAATGAAGTGTTCAACAATGCCATACCCGTCCCATTCACTTGTTACAACTGTGAATAAATCTCAGAATGCTTGTCTTTGTTGTTGCCATTGAGGTTCTGCACTAGCTCCAATTTTAATGGTTTCATAGACAGCTTCTGTAGCAGGACTTTCCACACTGTCATTGGAGTCATTTCCAGTTCGAAGGATGCACGATGCGCCGATTTCCTAGGACTCCTTATGAATATCTCTCGTAAGTGCTCCACATTCACTGCACTCACACTAGGATGTCCGCTTCTCTTCGTCAGGCACAAGCTACCTGTCATAAGGAATTTGTTGTGCCGGTGGTACATGGCCTTTCTTGTTGTTAGCTTCTTACCGTACTTGGTTCTAAACATAGGGGGAAAAAAAACTTTCAGTGTTTATCTTCGAAATGACATATGTGTGATATCTGTACAGTGTTTGGTTTCTGTGCAGTAAATAATTGAAACTGTTCCTAGACTTTATGTACACCCTGTATTTTGAAATCTCCTATGTTGGCAAACATATAAGTGTTATATCAAATATTGATAGAAACTGCTTACCAAGCATCAAGGAAGACATTAACACAGACGAGGAAAACCTAGTCAAGGAAAACATAAGTTTTTTTTGAAACTGGAGTTATATTAATCTGCCAAAAGAGAAGAAAGTAGCAATATTATGAAAAGGAAAGTTACCACTCACTATAAAGCAGAGATGCTAAGTCATAGATAGGCACAACTAAAAGCCTGTCACAAACAAGAAGGTTTGGCCAGTAAGGCCTTACTGGCCGGAAGCTTCTTATTTGTGACAGTCTTTCTGTTGTGCCTATCTGTGACTCAGCATCTCTACCATACGGCGAGTGGTGACTTATTTCCATAATATTGTTATATTCCATCCTGGATTTTCCTTATTTGAAAAGAGAAGACAGGTTGGATGAAACAATGCATACTGAGATTAAATAGAAAAAGTTCTCAAGAGTTCCTGGAGCAAGGAGGAGGTGAACAACTCAGTAAGAGCACTTGTTTTTCCTTTCATTCTTTCCATTTAATTTCAGTTACTATTCCTGCTTCTGTACTTTCTTCATTGGAAAGAACCCGAAAAATGGCGCTGTTATACTTCACTGTGTATGCCTGTATCTACAGCTGCTTGGTAAATAAAAATTATATCTAATGTTATTTGACTGCAATTCTGTGTGGGGTGTAATTTTTGTTAGCAGAAAAATATATAATTCCAGTGATACACTATGGCCGACCACTACTTATATTTAGGAGGTGAAATTGCCAGTGCTGCTGATTGTCACACACAAAATGAGGGGGAATGAGGAAGGGAGATATCTCATAACTTTGATGTTCCCCAAGGAGGAAAGATTGATAGCTTGGGGATGATTGGAAGAGGTCCCTCAGACATCAGGAAACTAATGAATTCGAATTTTTTTTTTTTCGCCCCATACACTTACAAGTGTCCATCAGCAGTACTTGAAATTCCACCTTCTAAAGGTAAGTACTGCCCACCCCATCTGTCTCTTTGTAATTTTATACACAGTTCAGTCACATTAATGTGAGCACTGCCTATGTTTTATATCAACATGCAGTAACCGCTCACAGACGGCAG
This sequence comes from Schistocerca piceifrons, assembly GCF_021461385.2. Lineage (NCBI taxonomy): Eukaryota > Metazoa > Arthropoda > Insecta > Orthoptera > Acrididae > Schistocerca > Schistocerca piceifrons. The sequence goes on from NC_060149.1 coordinate 964,396,643, forward strand.
ATGCCAGCATTAGCATTGGAGTATATATAAAGTGGGTCAAGGGGTGATGCAGAAAAGAGTGCAGATGTTGTCATAATGCTGAAACAGAGCTATTTATCGGACATCATTGGTTTTTGGGCCAAGTGTAGAAGCATTTCCAAAAAGGCTAAGATTGTAAACTGTTTACATGCCAGCGTGGTGAAAGTATACTGTGCATGGCGAATTAGTGCCATCCAAAACCGGCACGCAGGCAACTGTGGTGCAAAGATATGTGTGGGTGAATGAATATGCAACTGTTGAGCAACTAACCGGCCAGATGAACCAAGGGGCTACCAACCGTGTCTCCTCAATGACCGTTCAACAGATGTTGATGCATATGGGCCTCTGCAACAATGGTTTGGTTCATGCACGTATTCTGGCTGCTGTCCATCATCGAGAAAGGCAAGAATTTGCATGCCACTGAGTGGCAGAAGATGGCCTTTTCAAATGAATCGTGTTTTATGCTCCATCTGACAGACGGCTTTTGGCATGTATGGCACTGCAACAATTGTTGAAGGGTTCAGGCCGGTGGAGGGGGTTTAAGGTGTTGCGAATATTTTTGTGGTCTCCCCTGGGTGATTTCATCATTCTGGAAAGCACAGTGGTTCAACACAAGTAAGCATCAATCCTTGGGGACCACATCCACTCATACGTGCAATTTATTTTCCCTTGGCAAGATAGCGTCTACCAGCAGAACAATGGAGTATGTCACACACTTCGTACTGTAAGTGTGTGGTACCACGAGCACCAGAGGGAGTTCACTGTGCTCATGTTCCCCTGACTCCCCCTACCCGCTCCCTGCCCCCTCCTCTACCCTAAGGCTGAATTCAAAACCCGGTTGAGAATATGCGGTGACTACTTTGATACTGTTTTTGCCACGAATCTTTGGCCCTCGGCTGTGAAACATAGCACACTTGGCCACGATAGTGGATCTGGAGTGGGTCCACATCCCTGTTGGTACCTTCTGGAACCTCACTGACACTCTCCATGCATGTCCTCACTGTGAAAGATGGCTATTTGGGCTTTTGACAGGTGGTTACAAGTAGTTTTGGACCAAGCGGCTTCCTCAAGTTAGTTTTACTATAGATAGAATACTTGGGCAAATTCCTGTGGTTTTGTTCACAACAATTTTCTTTCTTGTTTTGTTCTAGTGGCAGATTGAAGGATTTGTTGAGAAGTACAAGAAAATGAAAGACAGGGCAGCTCTTTTGAACGGCAGTTTACATAAGGTAAGGTGGCATAAACCATCTTTTTAAACACAAGAACATGATAATGAAAACCTATCACCATTATGCATTACAGTGTGCTATTATACTCCGAAATATACAAGGTACATCCAAAAAGTTTGATGAATGGTCTCAGAAAATAAAGACAATGAGAGTTACAAAGTAATCACCATTAGCTACAACACATTTGTGACACTAATTGTAAAGCTATTGAAAACTGTTCATAAACACTTCTTGTGGAATAGTTTTAAGTAACGTGGTCATGCGTTGTTGGATTTATCGCATCATTACAGGAGGTGAGACCGGGTGCTACCAGTACGATCCAGAGACTGATCGACAGACATTTCCCTCACCTCCCTCAGATAGAAATTCATGATAGATCAAGACTTTGCTTTTGAAAAAAGCAATCAACATCCTTTAATCTTGGATTTTGACAGAAGACTCTTTTTGGGAGGTGGGGAAGACAACAAACATTGTGCCACGGACTGTCACTCGGTCTCAGGATCTTATTGGTAGCACCAGGCCTCATCACCTGCTATGCCACAGATATGCAACGGTGTGTGACCACAGTGCTTTGAGCGATTGCACAAGAAAATTTGTTGACAGTTTCCAACAGCTTTACAACTGATGTCAGAAGTGTGTTGTAGCTAACAGTGGTTACTTTGAAGGCCAAGACTTATTTGGTGCACCTCTTCTTGTTTGTCTTTTCTGTACAGATCTTTTTGTTTTCATATAACTGCTGCAGTCTGCATCCATTTGGCTCTGCATGCTGTTGTCAAAAATTGTTCTCCCTTTATAATGTTACCCCTGCCCCCTCCCCTCGAACTTCCCTCCATTACAAAATTGAAATGTTTTTCTGGTGACCTCCTCCTCAGTATTCACCAACTGGGATATCCAAAAGGGAAAGCATTTCTCCTCCAGAATATTATCCCCAAGGGGATGCCATTATCAAGCTGTATAGTATAGGTGGTTGATAGTGATGTGTTGTGTTGATTGTAGCAAAATTGGGAGTTGCACATGCTCCTAATTTAGAAAATTAAAAGTATGTGCTCTGAAACACTTGCCATCAGAATAATCCCTAATATGAATGAAATATTTTCATTTACTTGTGGATTTGTGAATGTTTTCTAAGGCAGTTAATGGGCAATGAAAAATGTCTACACCCAAAATGAGATTATTAAAGAGTTACATGTGAAACATGGACGATAAATAGTTTGGACAAGAAGAGAATAGAAGCTTTCGAAATGTGGTGCTACAGAAGAATGCTGAAGATTAGATGGGTAGATCACATAACTAATGAGGAAGTATTGAATAGGACTGGGGAGAAGAGAAGTTTGTGGCACAACTTGACCAGAAGAAGGGATCGGTTGGCAGGACATGTTCTGAGGCATCAAGGGATCACCAATTTAGTATTGGAGGGCAGTGTGGAGGGTAAAAATCGTAGAGGGAGACCAAGAGATGAATACACTAAGCAGATTCAGAAGGATGTAGGTTGCAGTAGGTACTGGGAGATGAAAAAGCTTGCACAGGATAGAGTGGCATGGAGAGCTGCATCAAACCAGTCTCAGGACTGATGACCACAACAACAACAACAACATGTGTCTCGTCACCCGAGAAATCTCCTGTCTTAGCCTTTTTAAGAAAGTGGGGACATTGACCACAACCAAACATTCTCTCTCTTCAATCATAACTTTCTCACAATCAAATGTACCACAACCGTAATATAAGAAGAAAATGTGACCCACTTAATGATCTGATGAATTTTTCTGTAGTACAGAAATGTGTGAAATAGAACTAGCACTGAAATCTTTTAACTTGCTTGGAAGTAATAAAGATTCCTAAGAGATAATAACACGTTATTTGAAAGTAAGAAGAAGAAAATTTTGTGTAATAATCATATTATTGTCTTACTTAATTTTTAAGGCAGAAAAATTTGGAATATAGTCTGATTTGTTCAAGTTATGTCTTTCTGGTTTTGTTTGTACATGATTAATAATGCATTCTATGTTATATAATTCATAGAAAAGTTCTTTAAATTTGAGAAATCCAATGCAATGTTAATGTAATCAGGGAACAGTGTCATATGATTTGTAACAAAGTCTAATTTTATGTTTATTTTTGATTGACGTTTATGTAATACTAAATTAAATTTTTTGAAAGAGTCCACCTCCGGATACACAAAAGAGATATGTGACAGGGAACGCACGCGCGTGCCCACACACACACACACACACACACACACACACACACACACACACACACAACTATCATCTCCGCATGCTAAGACTGATATGTTTATTTCTGTATCTTCAAACTAATCTCACCACTTCTCTTCACCATCATTGTATTTTCCTGCTCCTGCCTGCACCAGACATATAGTCTCACATATTCAGTGGCATAAGTTGCAAAATCCCTTGCCTTTTGATATGCTGAACTGTAAAATGTCACACAGCATAACAGGAAAGGAGAGACAGTACTGTCAACGTACTATATGTTTACAACTATATGTCTACACCATAAAACAAGGAAGGAAAAGAGCAATTCACAAGAATCACAGCCAGTAAAAACATTGCTCCTGATGTGCACATTTTTGTACGACATGATGTGGAGTTGTAAATGGATTTAGTAACTGATCTGCAATTTTATTTGTCCCTCCTACAGCATTTTAAGCTTTTCACAACTGACACTTGCATTTCTACACGCATGTCAGAGTAGTATTAGTGAATGGAGATAATACAAACAAGAGTTGAGATGCCACAGTTCGAATGTATTAGACTTTTCTGAGGGATGTTCAGTGAATCACTAAGGAACTGAAAATTGCATCCCCAGACAAGGATAAGACAAAAACTGAAAGCATATTTGTTTCTCAGTATTAACATGATGTTATGTCTATATGAGAAATAAGTTGTGTATTGTATCCAACTGTCAAACATTTAAGTAAAACAAAAACCACTAACCATTTGGTCTAGTAATAACAGCGTTTCTGTGTTGATGGGCTGGACTAGTGTGATCCTGTTTTACACCCTTTATTACGAAGTGCTAGATGCCACTGAGGCCAACCATTCTTGTACCGGCTGTGTGACAGTGTTCACCCATCGGCCCTGCCAGGTGCCAGGAAAGTGACTACTGGTTGGTGGGCGTAACACTGATCATTTTCTTGAGAGGTGAAGATTTCATTCTTTTTGTCACCTCTACGAGTTTCAAAACTGTGGTAGACATAACAATTAAAATGTTCATTTAAATGTAAGATGAATATAAGCTAGCTGTCATGTCATTCCTGCTTTCTGTTTATAGTCCCCATACATTAATACCAACAACTAAAAATGTTGACAGTGAATAGTGAACCTTTACTGCTGCAGGTAAGTGATAAAAAATTAAAGTTTTTATCAAAATAATTAATGATAATTATATGATAGAATGTTCAGATGTAATACAAACACGTATCATGATCTGAAGCAACAACTCAGAGCACAGTTTGTGAACAGTTAACAATATAGATCAACAAAGGCAAAAGTCAGTTGTTCATGTCCTGTCCTTATCATTCTTATGTTACATTTCCACATATTGCTCACTGTGTGTATGCTACCACAAAGAAAAATGGATTTATGACCTTAATGTGCTGAATTGAAAGCAAATACTACAAAGATATTATTGTGATCATGTATTATTTAGAATCTTGAAAAAATCTGATTGGAAAGAAAAGAAACAGAACTGTGTAGCACAAAAAGAATTGCTTGAAGCCATCTACTCACAAATGGCTAGAGACTTTCATTTCCTATTTTTTGATAATGACACAGAAACTAAATTTTGTTTGTGACACAGTTTCCAGTTGCTGTGACAACCATCCGTGGACATTGCTTAGCTGCAACTTTGTATTGTGCATTTGCTCTCTCATTGACGGAAGATCGCACTATTAGTGAACACCAGTTCTGTGGAAAGTTGTCCTGTAATGTATGCCAAAATAAATACTATAATTGATTTTGAGTATCTATTCCTTGAAGTCAAATTGATGACCACTCTCAGATCTCTGATAAATGTTTATTACCGGTAAAAATAACCCACAATCCGAAACGGTAGTGTGACAGTGTTGATGTAAACAAAGAGCATTTCATCAGATGAAGAGTGACATATTAACATAACCACAGTATTCCTGGTGCTTACAGTTTGATACATCCAGTTTCCAGGAATGTAACCCATGTACACTGTCTTTCATAATGTTGACACAATTACACAACCCATATGCTGTCTTCTGAATGTTTCCAAAAAGTTAAAGGTAATGCATGTCACTGCAAAGACTGTAGAAAAAGAAAAGAAAGATGTTAATGAAGATGTTAGGTGGACTGACTTTTGATAATATGAATGCAGATAGGTTAATCATGTGAGAGATTGCCACTGACTGACTACTTTGGGTAGGATTGGTCTTATAAAGGGTGGTGTAAAGATTTTTGCTGCATTCGGAATCTTGTAATTATTTGAAAATGACTAGGTTAAGTTTTACTACTTTGGATGGGCTGTATACTCAGAACAAAATTGGGTTTATGAAATATGTTGTGGATTGTTACATTAGAAAAATTCATGCAACCACTTTATTCATCCATGTTAGGAACACCCCAGCTAAAAGTTTGACAGTCATATTTAAATGTATAATGCCTTATGTTAATTTTATTAAGTTTTAATTAACTACTTTACATATTAATAAAGGATGCCATTCAGTCCACAAAAATAATGTCTATGATAATACACAGGGGAACTTCAGAAGTAAACAGATATTATGACACAAAAAATAATAGTGTGCCTGGTTCCAAATTTTAAGTGTGTATATATTTTAATTGAATTATTTTCCAGTGAATCAAAATATCTTCTCACAGATAATGGAATGAGTGCTTTCCGGTGAGTGGTGTCACTGCTTCAGATTATTCCGCTCAGCTCATTCTAAATTTCCTATCTCGTATAATTGTGAAGTTTTCAGTTGATAACTTTTAATTAGTACAGTACTATGCACCACAGCATCATCAGCAAACAACCCCAGATTGCTGCCTATCCTGTCCTCTAAATCATTTATCTGTATATAGAGAACAACAGTGATCTTATCACACGTACCTGGAGCATTCCTGATGATACCATTGTCCCTGATACTGGATTCTATTACTTAAGAAGTCTTCGAGCGATTCACATATCTGTGAACTTATTCCATATGCTTGTACCTTCATTCAGAGCCTGCAGTGGGGCACGGTGTCAAATGTGTTCCAGAAATCTATGGACTCTGCCTGTTGCCCTTCATATGTAGTTCACAGTATATCATGTGAGAAAAGGTTGATCTGAGTTTCACACGAGCAATGCTCTCTCAAGCTGATTTGTGGACATAATCTTCTCAGTCTCAAGAAAATTTATTATATTCAGACTGGGAATATGTTCAAGGATTCTGCAACAAACTGAAGTTACTGATATTCGTCTGTAATTTTGCCCTTCTGCCACTTGGGACTTTGTGCTGGACGAGAGATTCGCAATAAATGCAAGCTAAATAAGGGATAATGCTGTGGAGTATTCTTTGTAAAACCAAATTGGGAGTACATCCGGACCTAGTGCCTTATTTGCTTTTAAATCTTTCAGTTGTTTCTCTGCGCCAGGAGCCTGTTTGATGGTCATATGACTGTATATTTGTATGATTTTGCTGCATGAATGATTTCTTGGATATGAAATTTAAAACTTCAGCTTTCATTTTGCTGTCTTCAACTGCCACACCTGACTGTTCAACAAGGGACTGAGCAGAAGCGTAAGACGCACTTAGGGATTTTACATAGGACCAGAATTTTCTCAGGTTCTCTGCAAGATCTTTTGCTAAGGTATCACGGTGGTAGTTGTTGTATGCTTTGCGCATAGATCTTTTCGCAAACTTACCAATCTCTATTAACCTTTTGTTGTTGTCATTTTTGCGGTCTCTTTCGAACTGAGGGTGCAATAACCTCTGCTTCCATAGCATCTTCCAAATTTCATTATTAAACCATGGAGAGGCTTTTCCATCCTTTATCCACTTACAAGGTGCATAACTCTCCATACCATGATTTACAATCTGTTTAAACTTTACCTGTAACTCCTCTACTTGCATCTTACTGGAACTAAGTGACGTTAATTCACTGGCTAAGTGAGATGCTAACAACTGCTTATCTACTCTTATCTACAAGAAACACTCTCCTAGCCTTCTTACTTGATGTAATATCTTTCATAACCATGGTTAATTGCTAGTTATGATTGCTAATCCCCATTTCTATACTGATATTGTCAGTAAAATCTGGCATGTTTGTAGCTACAAGATCTAAGATATTTCCATTGCGTATGGGCTACCAAGCTAACTGCTCAAAAGAGTTTTCAGAAAATGTTTTCAAAATTATTTTGGCCATCTGTCTGTCAGTATCCTCAGCAATGAATCCATAGATATACCAGTCTATACTCAATAGGTGAAAGTCACCTCCAACTAGTATTGCATGGTCTGGGAATTTATGCGCTACTGACTGTGGTCTTTCTGTGATGTTTTAAGAACTGTCACAGTGGAATAGGGTCACCACTAAAAACATCCATCTGTTATACGGGACCAGATAACTTCACTGTCGCATTCCACTTCAACCTCAATAGAGGTAATATTTTTGTCAGCTGCAGTGAACACTCCCCCTGCCTTGGAGTCTAATCTGTCTTTATGACATATGTTCCCTGACTTTCTAAATCTCTCAGATCTTTCCACTTTAGGTTGCAGTGAGCTGTTGGTCTCAAGAATACTTTGAGCATGAGAGCTTTCCTGTAGGGCAGGCAATTCAAGAAATTTTGTTATGAATTCTTTGACGGTTTACTGATAAAATTTTGACAGTCGAAGTTTCTTTAGACCTAAAGTGGTCTGACATCCTTTGCTGCGTATTGACCGGGGAGTGTTCTTCAGAGTACTTCAAACTACTGTCTAGTCAAAAAAAACCTCATGTGCACTTCATAAGCACTCTGCTACCTGAGTAGCTGCTTCCTTCATGTAGACCACCCCCTGACCTGACAAAGGGAGTCTTACAAATCCCCAAATCCCCACCAGATAATGCAAGTCTAGAAATCTGCAGTCAAGACAATCACAGAATCAACGAAGCCTTTGGTTGAGACCCTCCACTCGGCTCCAAACCAAAGGACTCAATCACCCCTGGGAACAATGCTGCAAATTGCGAGCTCTGCCTGCACCCCACACCAAGGCTAGCAGTCTTCACCACCACCACTTCTTCCTCCTCCTCCTCCTCCTCCTCCTCCTCCTCCTCCCCCTCCCCCCCCCCCCCTCCCCCGGCCACCTGTATGAACTGAGTATGGCGACAGAAATCAAAATCATTGGTGCCAATGTGAGCCACAACTTGCAGACCACTGCACCCTGCATGCTCGAAAGCTGCAGGCAGAGCTGCCTCCACATCTTGGATGAGGCTCACCGAGACACTACCGAATGCACATTGTCTTTCTTTCCAGCCCTGAACAGTGTCTGTCTAAGGGGCTCCACAATGCACCTAATTTTGGAGTTCCCAATAACTAGTAAACCCCTCCTCCTGTGGACCTGCCTATATCCTACTGAAGCAGCAGCCACATATTTACTTAAAGGGCGAATGGGTGAGGCCAAGCGACCGGTCTCCTCATTGGCTCTCCGCCTTGATTGATGCAAATGCATTACCTCCCTATACTCACCCTGCGGTGAGGGTGAATCCACTGCATCATGTACACTAGGAGGTGCCTGGTTAGCAGAGCCCATGGGCAGAACAAGAGGAAGTAAGAAGATCCCAGCTTGCTTTGTCAAAAGCTTACATTTTGACACTGTAAGAAGACTACTGCATCTCACAGGATGATTAAATAAATTTCAGACATTGTTTGTAATACCTTAAAGCTGTTTGTATACTTTTCATTTGATACACAGCAATTAATGTTCTTTTGAATACTCCTCATTGAAGCATTGAGCCTAGATTGAAATGCTTATTTCTTACATGTGTATATTCTGAAGCTTATGTATGATTTATATCCTCAACAGATAGTTTGTTCAAATATTTACACTATGTGATCAAATCACATGTTGAAAACTGCATTCTTCCCTTAGGTGAGAATGGTCTCTTCTACATTTCACATTGATCTTGGTACTTCCTTAAGCAGGAAAGTGTATGAAATTGGTCCATAATGTGAAGAGTCACCCTTATGGTGGTTTTGAAGGTACTGAAAGTTCATTGGATAAACAAGTCAGTCACCTTTGTTCTAATAGCTTACAATACTTCCTGAAGTCTTGCTCAGTGCACACAAAATAACCTAGACCATAGCTGCTGTGCAGATAGCGTGGTTGGGGAGGACAACAATAGTTATGGAGACTTTGTTGTGGACAACCACAGCATGTTGGGGGAGGTGCAGATCAACAGCTGAAGCATCTGCACAAATGTATTTCTTCCATAGCTTGTCAGCTACAACTACTGAGCCTGTGAATGATAATATCAACTGGTTATGCAAGTATGGCCAATGATTTGACAAATGTAGATGTTAAGATTAAGTACTGTCTCACTAGAATACTGAAGGACAAACCACATAAACAGAAGATCAGCAGCGATGAGTGAAAATGTGTGCTGTAGAGGGACTCAAACCCATGATCTTCTGGTTACTAGGCAGTCACATTAACCGCAATGCCACCTGGACACAGTGTTTATTGCAAAAACGCAGACTATCTCATCGTGCTCCCCAGCAGACTCTCACAGCCCCCCAGTGGCACCTATCAGCAGTCCCTGTCCATGTCGTACTTTCTCGCTGATTTTATATTCACACTGGAGGTTGAATGTAAGTGTACATCCACACTGAAGGTAGGGAATTAATTACCTATTGAGGTGAATCAATAGTATGAATGCATGGTAAAACGTGCTCACAATTAACTCACTATGTAAAAAGAAATTGGTCATATCTAGAACATAGAACTATTCACACAAATTTTATTCAGCATAACTAAAACAAACTTTTCTTCATATCATTGTCAACTCTCTGCCAGGACAAGAACTTTTTTTTCTTTCCTTCATTATGGGATACTTAACCAACCACAGTTTGTATTTCAAGATGGCTTTCATACTGAGGTAGTTTTCAGTCAGCAGTTGGTTCCCACTCCTTGTTGCACATATCCTGCAGATGCTTGCTGTTTCATTTAGTTTCAACACAATAGACAACTATATTTTTACCCAGTGAACTCAGTTGTGTAACAGTCCATCCCACAGAAATCAGCTGAAGACAGCAACATTCTCTGTTGCCAAAATAACTGGTGATCTGAGGCATCTCAACACCTTGGAAGATTACTAACATTATCAGACATATTGGGGTTTTAAAATGTTGTCTATATCTTGCTTACGTCTTTCATTCTTGCAGTCTGTAAATATAATACTTAATACTGTATTGTACAAGTTGGGCAAGCCCAGATAAACCTATTGTTTACATTTGACTGCACAAAAATTAGTTGTCCTCTAAGAATTCTAAGTCTGGCCGTCTACACAATCTGGCAACACTATAGTATGTGTATGTGTCTGGAGGAAATGTTGTCTTCCACTCGAGCTGTTACAGTGTTGTATCTGGTAGTAAATGTCGCGCAATGTAGAGGCATAGTTGAGAGTTTAAGTCCTCTCATTCTTTTATTTTTTAACCACATTTCGGCTGTGTACTTAATGTACCAATCTGATAGAAACTCAGGGATAATTTGCTTCACTTTCTAATCTTCTGTGCAAGAGCTCATGGCTACATCAAGATCGGAATAGATTATAGTCGAGAGTTTTCTTTCCATAGAGCATCAACCAGCTATCTGCTACTGGTCTCTTGATGCCAGCCACCATCTGACCAGTTGAGCTCATTGCGACGTATTTTTGGCACCTTGCTGCTCTCACATTTAAATTGTTTCTTTGTGTAGTTTGATTCTCCGCATGAAATAACTTTGATAAATGGGGTGGACACCATGCAGTTACACATGTGTAGGTTATTGTGAATATATTTATCAGTTGTCATTTTCTTATTTGAACTTCCAATATTTGATGTGTAGTTATGAACTGGATTGTGTGTAGTTGAATCTTATGAATATTGTTTAAGTGTTATGAAATAGATGCAAGGGTCTAACACTTCAGACATATTTTTCATTTTGGGGTTAACTGACAGGTGAAGGAGCCTCCATATTTGCCATGTCTTTTATAACAGCATCTTCTCATTGTCGATAGCCATGGCATAGGGAAGCTCTATGAGTGAACTGATGACACTGAAATGAAAATGCGGTAATAGACACCAGTTTGATTTTTGTTGCTGTTAATTGTGGCATGTCGTACTTCTGCTATTGACTTCTTAACTTTGGCAGTTGAATGCAAATGTTGTATGAAAGTTAAATGGTAACAGTTCATCACATATGTCAATTATTGAAACTTCATGAATGTGGAAATTCATTCATGCCAGAATGAAAGAAACAAGAAAATGCTTTTCTGATGTGGTTTTCCTAATATCGTTCCACACTTCACACAAATGCTTCAAGGTGCATTCACCCCTCTGTTAAACCCACAGCAAACAGTATGTCACATATATTAGATATCTTCCTCATGCTACTTAGTTTATAATGCATAAACAATGTTAAAAAGATCAAATTATGTAAAATCCAATTCATAACTGCAAGTCAAATACTAGAATTTTAAATTAGAAAATGACAGTTGATAAATACACTCATACCTTTTGTGTAGCTCCATGTTCACTTGGTTTACTAAAGTTATTTACTGCAGAAAATCCAACTATGCTAATAAATAATTTCATGCTTATCAGTGTGAGAGCATAAATTTACTCCAAACGCAGATGCACCACATTCATCTGTTCGGACTACAACCAGTGTCAGATGCCTGGTGGTGAGCAGCTGGGTTGCAGTGGTTATGTAGGGTGAGGAAACGTTTAAGCATAAACTGTTGTGATCTTGATGCAGCCAAAGGCTCTTTTGTTATTACTGTGTGGTTAGAAAGTGAAGCAGATTACCTTTGAGGTTTCATCAGGTTCACGCTTTTAGCAGGCAGTCAAACTGCAGTTAAAAAATAAAGGAATGAATAGACTGGAGCATACAACTTTGCATCTACATTGCATGACATTTACCACTAGACCACGAGTGGTACAAAACTCTAACAACTCAAGTGAAAGACAATGTCTACATCTTACAGTGTCTGCATCCTGTGTTGTCAAATCATGCATATGACAAGGCTTAGAATTCTGAGGGGTGGGGAACTTTCTGTGCTGTCAAGTGTATATGTAGAGTTGTTTCATTTAATGTGGTCTGGTAGTTGCTTCACATACTCATTTGATATAACTTTTTGTTAATGGTAACTACATTACCTGAGAGCTTGTATAGTTACAAATATTATTGATTGATCAATGGAAGGTCCAGGATGTAAGAACAATAATATAGAGGATAGATTTCTACTCGTAACGTAGAAGAGTCATCGAGTTGTGGGCCGGCACAATGAAAAGGACACTAGAAGTACGCACAATCTCCGACAAAGTCCTTCCTCACAAGTAGAACAGTCTCTCTCTCTCTCTCTCTCTCTCTCTCTCTCTCTCTCTCTCTCTCTCTCTCTCTCTCTCTCTCTCTCTCTCTCTCACACACACACACACACACACACACACACACACACACACACACACGGCTACTGTCTGTGGCTATTAAGGCCCGACTGTGACTGTGTTTGACATGAGCAACAACTGCTGAAGTGAGTGACAGGTAAAAGGAGGCAGCACAGGTTGAGGAGTGGGAGGGATAGTAGGGTAGAGGTTGGGGAAGAAGTAAACCAACTGTGAGCTACTACCTGTATTCTGTAATGGTCTAACTTCTGTATCAATATTTTGTGATCAACACAACTGAACACCTTAGTTGATTAAAAAAAGATGGCTAGTGCTCGAAACCATTTGTTTAATCCACCCAGTACCTCACAGAGAAAAGAGAATATAGCATTTTCAGTTGTTAAACCACTTCTAAAACTGATCTGGACATTCGATAGCAAATTATGTGAAATAAAATCATCAATTATCCTTACATACACAGCCTTTTCAATAACTTAAGCAAACACTGTTGGCATAGAAATAGGTCTAAAATTGGTCACATTATCCCTTTCTCCCCTTTTACAAAGTAGCTTTTTCATGCAAACAGGTAGCTTGTTAGTGGTCGTGCCCACATAGAATGTGCCACAGATGTTACCGCTTATTTGGTAGATCGTATGGCTGTTTTCACAGGTGGCTCTGTCTTTGATCAAATAGGAGATGCTAGTGATAGGTCTGGAGTAGATATGGCTTCTATGTCTGTTGCAGGAATATAAGCCTTGAGGCAAGGGGCTAGGAGCAAGAGAGGAGTAGTGATGGATAAGAGTCTTGTCTAGGACTGGTGGGCAACAAGATATCATTATGGGAGGGTTGGGGAAGACAGTAGTGAGGATATTTTAGGACAGGTCGGGAGACAGTCAAAACTGAAATGACAAATATCCTCCCCATCCCTCCCACAGTGATGTTCCACCACCCACCCAACATATGAAATATACTTGTCCATCTCTAGCCTGCCCCAGTTCCCAACTCCTTGGTACATGACTCATATCTATGCAATAGACTCAGATGCAAGACCTGGCATGACAAATTTTTTCGAAAGTCTGTGCCGAATTTTATTAAATTAGTGGGGTGCCTTAACGATTTAAGAAATTTCACATGGGATGAAAGTCATCCAGAATCTTCTGAAGCCATTAAGGTGGTGCTTAGTAACCCACTAGTATTAGACATACCAAATTTTGAGGTCATGTTCTTCTTGCAGACAGACACCTAATTCTTCTGGAGTAGAAAGTGGTAGCTGTCCTCCTACAGGAACAGAATGGCAGTGGACGTGTTGCATGTAGATGCCCTATAGCAATGCACCTTGGGAACTTTCACCTGCGGAGATGAAATATTCTATGTATGAATGGGAAGCCTTGGCGGTTATGTTTGCCCTTAAGAAATTCAGATTTTATTTTGAACACCAGGAATTTTGTTTAGAGACTGACAATCAAGCTCTTATTTAGGTTTTGGCTCATTATTTCCATAATACCCTCATAGGCATTTATAAAACCGTTGTCAAGATCAGACGACACATCACCTGGTCCTCCCTGTATAAGCAAGCCTGGAGGTTGGTGGGGTCAAGATCACTCAACATGTCACCTGGTCCTCCCAGAATAAGACTGTCCAGAGGTTGGTGGAGGAGTGTGAGAGCCGTAAGGGAGCTGAGCCCAACTTGAATTCCCTCAAGTGGCTTTTAGAGCCTACCTGTTAGGAATGCCTGATGGATTAACTTTGTATGGATTATATAGGTCCACTTCATCAAGTGTGTGTGTGTGTGTGTGTGTGTATTAGGCACCTACTAGTTATCATGGATGACTTTTCTCGTTTTTTTTGACACATTCCAAGCAGAGAAATGACATTCCTGGCAGCTGGCCAGCATTTGTTATGAATTTTTTCTGTTTCCAGGCCACCGAGGATGCTTGATAGCTTCTGTTTCCCAGCTATTTGTGAGGTTCTGCTTTGACAATGGAATTAAAGATGTGACCACAAATCCTTTTACCAGCATACTTTGCTGACCAGGTGAACTGCAAATTGAAGGCTGTGCTTATCTTTCACAACAAGGCTCAGACAACGTGGCTCAATTTTATCTTTAACACTGCACAACCCAAGTCCCTGGAGGCTGCTCCAGTATCCCTTATGTTAGCACATCCAGTCAATTTTCCTCTTGTCAACCTGTAGTCAATCAATGATTTGCTTCAAGAACAAGTCACCCTAGCAGTAACACAGCACAACTGGAGCCAGGCTAGACATAATACCAAAATTGCCTGTCACAGGTTATCCATCTGTTAGTCAGGGGCTAAATGGTTCATTGGAAAGGCTGGGGACACAGTGTTAGTCCGAAACCCTAATATTGCTGAAAAGGTGGAGTTAGGGTTCGATAGCAAGCTAGCTCCTCAGTTGTTGGGACCCTGTTAGATTGTCAGGGTGGTGAGTTTGGCAAACCTCCTGGTTCTGAATTTATGGACATGCACATTACTCATATCAAGGAGAGGCATATGTAAAGGGCTCCTTAATGGTGGGGACGGGGGATTTTGGTTTGGTGGAGGAGGCTGAACCATGGTGGGCTCCCTCTTCGAATTCGAGCCCCATGTGCCTGGCAGATGTCACTTCTCACAGCTCAGAGCTCGTGGCACCAGTGGGCATTGTGGAGCAACAATGGGTGTAGAGGAACAGCAGTGGATCTCACGGGCAGTCGGTGTCTTGAAGCTGGACTGGAGGGTGAGTCATGCAGGGCTCGTGGGCAGCATGTACTGTTTAGCCGAACTTTATGTGGCAGTATCATTATACCATCACAATCATTACAATAATACAACCTTCTTTCAATAATGGTAACTGCCATAGGCTGATCAGCCCAAGATTATCACCACCCATCTAAAAGCTGGTATGTACACCTCTGGCACAGACAAAAGTAGGGAGACATAGTGGCACAGAAGCAATGAGGCCTTCATAGATCACTGGAGGAAGTTGGAACCATATTTATACAATCAGGCCACTTCATTGCCATAAATTCTGGAAGGGGGGATGATCTCTGACGTTATGTTAAATCACATCCCAGATCTGTTCAACCAGGTTCAGGGCTGGCGAGTTGGGTGGCCAACACATTAATTGGAACTCACCACTGTGTTCCAGTTGCAGGGGCGACAGTCAGGGTGAATGACTGATCTGGTCTTGTAACATTAACCAAAACAGCCTTGCTGGTACTGTAAACGGATGAAAGCAAGGGGAAACTATAGCCGTAATTTTTCACGAGGGGATGCAAATTTACTGTCCATTAAATGATGATGGTGTCCTCTTGGGTAAAATATTCCGGAAGTCAAATAGTCCCCCATTCAGATCTCCAGGATGACATCATTATCAGGAGACAGAAAACTTATGTTCTACAAATTGGAACATGGAATGTCAGACCCTTTAATCAGGCAGGCAGGTTAGAAAATTTAAAAAGGGAAATGGATAGTGTAAGGACAAATATGGTGGGAATTGGTTAAGTATGATGGCATGAGGAATAAGACTTCTGGTCAGATGAACACAGGATTATAAATACAAAATCATATAGGGGTAATGGAGGAGTAGGTTTAAAAATGAATAAAAAACAGGAGTGCGGGTAAGCTACTATGAACAGCATAGTGAATGCAGTATTGCAGCCAAGATAGACACAAAGCCCACACTTACCACAGTAGTGTACAGGTTCATATGCCAACTAGGTCCCCAGATGATGAAGAGATTAAAGAAATGTATGATGAGATAAAAGAAATTATTCAGATAATGAAGGGAGACGAAAATTTAATAGACATAATAGGTGATTGGAATTCAATAGTAGGAAAAGGAAGAGAAGGGAAAGGAGGAGGTGAATATGGAATGTGGGTAAGGAATGAAAGAGGAAGCCGTCTGGTAGAATTTTGTACAGAGCACAACTTCATCATACACTATGCGCTGAAAAGCTTCAGGCCACCCCCAAAAACTTACTTTTTTCATATTTGGTGCATTGTGCTGCCACCTACTCCATATCAGAGACCTCAGTAGTCATTATACATCGTGAGAGAGCAAAATGGGGCGCTCCGCGGAGCTCATTGACTTTGAATGTGGTCAGGTGATAGGGTGTCATTGGTGTCACATGTCTGTATGCGAGCTTTCCACACTCCTGAACATTCCTACGTCCACTGTTTCTGATGAGATAGTGAAGTGGAAGCATGAAGTGACACATGCAACACAAAAGCATACAGGCCAATCTTGTCTGCTGACTGAAAGATACCGCTGACATTTGGAGAAGGTTGTAATGTGTAATGAGCAGATATCTATCCAGACCTGAAAGAACTGGAAAAAGGTAGGAATTGTAAGAGATAGGATCTGGATAAAGTGAAAGGATCAGAGATTGTAGAGTGTTTCAGAAAGCACTAGGGAACCATTGACAAGGACATGGGTAAGAGATACAGCAGAAGAGGAAGGGTAGCTTTGAGAGATTACTAGTGAAAGTAGCAGAGGATCAAGTAGGTAAAAAGACGAGGCTAGTAGAAATCCTTGGGTAACAGAGGAGATACTGAATTAAATAGATGAATGGTGAAAATATAAAAATGCATTAAATGAAGCAGGCTGAAAGGAATACAAACGTCTCAAAAATGAGATCGACAGGAAGTGCAAAATGGCTCAGCAGGGATGGTAACAGGACAAATTTAAGGATTTAGAGGCATATATGACTAGGGGTAAGACAAACACTGCCTACTGGAATACTGAAGAGACCTATAGAGGGTCTATACAAGGGCGATGCACTTGCGGGCAATATTTTGAAAATGGAAGAGAACGTAGATGAGGATGAAATGGGAGGTACGATACTGCGTGAAGAATTTGACAGTGCTGAAAGACATAAGTTGAAACAAGGCCCTGGGAGGATACAACATCCATTAAAACTACTGATAGCCTTGGGACAGCCAGCCTTGAAAAAACTCTGCCATCTGGTCAGAAAAATGTATGAGACAGGCAAAATACCCCCAGACTTCAAGAAGAATATAATAATTGCAATTCCAAAGAAAGCAAATGTTGACAGGCATGAAAATTACCGATCTATCAGTTTAATAAGTCATGGCTGTAGAATACTAACATGAATTCTGTACAGTCGAATGGAAAAACTGGTAGGTGCTGACCTCAGGGAAGATTAGTTTCGATTCCGTAGAAACGTTGGAACACGTGAGGCAATACCGACCCTATGATTTATCTTAGATGATAGATGAAGGCAAGGCAAACCCACATTTCTAGTATTTGTAAACTTAAAGAAGCCTTCGACAATGTTGACTGGCATACTCTCTTTCAATTCTGAAGGTGGCAGTCGTCAAATGCAGGGAGTGAAAGGCTATTTACAGTTTGTACAGAAACCAGATGGCAGTTATAAAAGGGGAGGAGCAAATGGGAAGCAGTGGTTGGGAAGGGAGTGAGACAGGGTTTTAGCCTATCCCTGGTGTCGCTCAGTCTGCATATTGAGCAAGCAATAAAGGGAACAAATGAAAAATTTTGAGTAGGAATTAAAATCCAGGGAGGAGAAATAAAAACTTTGAGGTTAGCCAATGACATTTTAATTCCATCAGCGACAGTAAAGGGCCTGGAAGATCAGTTGAACAGAATGGATAGCACATTCAAAGAGGGATATAAGACGAACATCAACAAAAGCAAAACAAGAATAATGGAATGTAGTCGAATTAAATTGGGTGATGATGACAGATTTACATTATGAAATAAGACAATTAAGGTAATAGATAACTTTTGCTATTTGGGGAGCAAAATAACTGACGAAGGTTGAAGTAGAGAGAATATAAAATGTAGTCTGGCAGTGCCAAGGACAGCATTTCTGAAGAAGAGAAATTTGTTCACATTGAGCATACATTTAAGTGTCAGGAAGTCTTTTCAGAAAGTATTTGCATTGAGTGTATCCATGTATGGAAGTGAAACATGGACGAAATGTGGTGCTACAGAAGAATGCTGAAGATTAGATGGGTAGATTATGTGACTAATGAGGAGATACAGAATAGAATTGGGAAGAAGAGGAATTTGTGGCACAACTTAACTATAGGGTGGCGTATAAAATGTGTTACCAATTGTTTGTTTTACAATTTACACCACACATTAGATACTCCGCTGGGATCTCTACAGCAGTACCAGCAGAGCTTGGAAAAACAAATGAGTTACGAAATGACATGTAATTCACGATACTGCCACTAGGAGACTAGTAACCAGCAATGGCTGACAATGGAAGACTGACAACACAACAACGATCGGCAATTGTGTTACTTTTTCATGAAACGAAAAGCCTTGTTGTGACTCTGAGGCGTTTTCAACAACAGTTTAACACACGATGGGTCCCTTGCAAGAAGACCATTCACGGGTTGTACGATAAATTTGTACAGGAAGGAACAGTATTGGAATCGAAGCGACCTCGGCTTAAGCCTGTTTGTTCGCCAGAGAATATTTAAGCAGTACGAGTTGCTGTACAGAGAAGTCCCGGGAAATTGTGTAGAAAGGCAGCAGTGCAACTGGGAATACCCAGTCGCTCCATTCAATGCATTCTTAAAAGTGGCCTCCACATGTACCCATACAAGATGACCTGTGCACAGAAGCTCACTGAAGAACACAAGCAGCAGAGACTACTGTTTGCTCAGTGGGTGGAGGATAGGGAAGAAACTCTCAACAACGTTTGGTTTTCAGATGAGGCACATTTTCATTTAGATGGTGTGGTTAACAAACAAAATGTAC
The DNA here is from genome assembly GCF_021461385.2 of Schistocerca piceifrons. Lineage (NCBI taxonomy): Eukaryota > Metazoa > Arthropoda > Insecta > Orthoptera > Acrididae > Schistocerca > Schistocerca piceifrons. The sequence goes on from NC_060149.1 coordinate 964,416,226, forward strand.
ACTTTTGGGCCACTGAAAACCCACAAGTGCTTCATGAATGACATTATGCTCCGAGGATTACAGCGTGGGCAGCAATTTCCAGTCACGGACTTACTGGACCCTTTTTCTTTGAAGAAACTGAACAGCGAACGTTATTTGAGCATGCTTCGCAATAGATTTATTCCTCAGCTTCTTGCTACTGCCTTGCCCTTCAACACACAGTGATTCATGCAAGATGGAGCAAGGCCACATACTGCAAACACTGTGTTGGAGTTTTTACACAAGCATTTCGACATGCGGATCATTTCACTCAGGTTTCCAGGTTGCTTCAATGATGGACAAAATTGGCCCCCCAATAGTCCAGACCTCAATCCATGTGACTCTTTTCTTTGGGGGTACCTAAAGGAAAAAAAATTCCTGAAATGTCCACGTGATTTAATGGAGCTCAGAAGACTTATTCTTTAAGCTTTCAGTGAAATTAGGGAAGACATGTGCTGTAGGGTACTCACTAACTTCAGCGTTCCTTTGAAGAAAGTTGGGAATCAAAATGGTGGGCATATTGAGCATGTACTGAGTTAGAACAAATCTCCATGGACGGCTCTTCATTATAGCATATGTTCCTTTCGGATTGTATTGACAATAAAGTTTATATTCAAAAACTTAATGGTAACACATTTCGTGCGCCACCCTATAGAAGAAGGGACTGGTTGGTAGGACAGGTTCTGAGCCATCAAGGGAACATTGATTTAGTATTGGAGGGAAGGGTGGAGGGTGAAAATCAGAGGGAGACCAAGACATGAATACACTAAACAGATTCAGAAGGATGTGGGTTGCAGTAGTTACTCGGGGATGAAGAAGCTTGCACAGGATAAAGTGGCATGGAGAGCTGCATCAATCCAGTCTTGCCACTGAAGAGCACAAGAACAATAGAAGGGGTGGATGTGCTTTGCAACCAGTTTACAATACTTCTTTTGTGACACAGTGCCTCACACAAGCTCCACTGGACCCATGGGTGCCCACGTGGTTGTTTCCCAGAGTATAATGGAGGCCCCTACAGTACAGGAGTCAAGAGGCTGTTCCCCTTGTGGGTGACGGAAATGCACCCTCCCAAAGGCACGATGAAGGTATCAGGATTCATCAGACCACGCAGTGCTCGGCCATTGTGCCAACATCCAGCGCCAACAGTTACATACCTATTTCAGTTGTTGTCGATGTCATGGCGTGGGTCATCAGCGGCACAGACTCATCATTAGGAGTGTTTGGAGCATTGTGCATTCAGACACAATTGTACTCTGCCCAGCATTAATGTCTGATGTTAGTTACATCACAGTTTGTTGCCTGTCTTGTTTTACCAGTCTGCCTAGCCTATGATGTCTACCATCTGTGATGAGGAGTACTTGCCCAACCCCATAACGTCTGGCCATGGTTTCACCTTTGTTTTGCCATGTGTTGAAGACAACTGCCATAGTACTACTTCAACACCCGGCAAGCTGTGCAGCTTCCAAAACGTTCATACCAAGCCTTCAGGCCATCAAAATCTGCTCTTGGTCAAACTCAGATTGTGCGCATTTCCTATTTTACAACAAGACAAGATGCTCACTGATACTCCATACAACGTGTGTGTGTCTGACTAGAAGACAAGGTGAGATGCTATTGCCTGGATGAGTTTATACTGACAGTAGATCAGTGATCATAATGTTTTGGCTGCTGTGTATATGGATTTAGTATTATGACTTCCAAGTGGATGCTGGGCAATGCCAAGGGAACCATTCTGCAACATTTGAGGCAACTGTAAAATGCATCAATTTAATACAAGGGTGTGCCAGAATATAATGCCTCCAAAATTTTGATTCTGTTCTTAATATCACTTGTCATGCATATGACACTGTTGATGTTACCACTTTGCTGACACAGTATGCAGCACCCTCCTGATAACAGTTCTGAACTGCAGGGTGTGTGTGTGTGTGTGTGTGTGTGTGTTATTTAACTGTGTCAGCATGTGAGAAAACCCTCAGACAACAGAGCACCAATTCAAATAGTTCATCCACATGTGGAGCACCCTCTCCTTCAGCATGACAATGCCAGACCATACACAACTTTTTTTTTGCACCTGCAACAGTCTGACGCCTTTGATTCATTATTATTGATCATCCTCCATACTGACCCGGTTTGAGCCAATGAATTTTCAACTGTTTGCAAAACTTAAAGAACACCTTCAGGGACTCAACTTTGATAGTGATGAATTAGTGTAAGCGTAGGTGAGGCTGTGGGTCTGCCAACGAAGTCAAGCATTCTACAGTGACGACACCAACAACCTGGTGTCTCACTGGGAGAAAGGTGTTCAGTGCCACGGTGACTATGTTAGAAATAAATATAGAAACATAAAGAATAAATATGTTAAATATTAAGTTTGTTTTAATTAAAATGCTTCAATAATTTCCGAATAGAAATTTTGTGTCATTACTTTCCAGCATGTGCTCATGCCCAAAATATACACCAATTAAAAATTAACATTTAATTAATTTGGCAAAGAAGGTGGCTTTCAACTGATACAATGTTAAGGTCATAGGGAAGTTCAGTTCATCAACTAACACAGCACACGAGTATGAGAAGACTTCTTGTAGGTAAAAAGTTACATTATGGGCACCATTTGGATGTTTTGGTTAACATTAGGCTGTGCTACTGATCAATTTGTTACCATATCCTTTACTTGGCTTTCACATTTCTAGACTTTGTCAGCTCACAGCCACACTGCCACTTTTGAACATAGGCTAAGCCTTGAGATGCACTACGAATCAGACTCCCACTACAACCAATGTTACAAGGGGGGAGTGGGTCTAGAACCACATTTTAACCTTGTAGCCTTTGAATAGTTCTCCAGTTTAGGTCCAAAGTCAATGGATCTTCAAACTGCTTTTCATTTACATGATGTGTCTTGTGCATACATATCATCCTGAATGCCAATCCATCATTACATCAGGGTTCAAAGCCAAAGCCTGAACTGTGTTGGGTCTAACCACTCTTTTACTGTATTTAATAAAATTTAGTATATTTATTTTCCTATCATTTCCTCACAGTGATTGTTTAGGATTACTGTTGTGATAATGCTTGTCAAATGAATTGTAAGCTGTTCGCATAGTTTGTATAATCTATAATGAAGTACTCACATATATTCAAATGCAAATGCTGCATTAATGCTATCCCAGTACTTCTGCAGTTGCACTCAAGATGTATGTTGAAACAGATTTTTTCAGCACAGATAGTTCACAAGTAGTTTGCGTGATTGTGTCAGTGCGCTCAATTCTCATTTGCAGGATAAAAATACTAGTGGCACCAAGTGAATTTGTTTGCTGCTGATAGGTGAATACCCTACAACCGGTTGCACTACGTCAGATTTCAAGTGACATGTATATGTAAGATTATTTACACCGGTAACTGTAACATTGTGACAGTTTCACAAACAATATGAGTAACAATGTGCAGCAAATGCAGAAAGTGGTTATGAACAAACCTGTCAATATTTAATGTGTAGCCCCATGGCTTCATCAAAACTTTGCTGAAAAAACATACAAATTCATTCTGCTGTGTAACAATTTATGCTTCCATGTGATATTTGTCTGAAATTTAACTTTACTGCTGAGAGTTCTACTTACATATGGTTCACATATTCAAAGTAAACAAAATGTACTTCTCAGATTAGTGACCATGCAAGTGTCACTTCAAAATTATTCATAAATAATTTATTTTACATTATCAGTAAATAAATTACAATTCTCATTCCATACGACGATACACTGCAATAATGCATTAACTGCAGCCATACCATTTATAAATTTAATGGCACTGCTAAGGTTCACTACAGTCATAATCATTCTTAAGTTGCACATTAAGGTTGTCATTCAAAAGAAGTGTATCAGAGCAGAATATACCCACTTTATGGCAACCAGTTTATCAGTATAATTGGGTTGTGCATTAAAAAAGTTTTGCATGTTTACTAACCATTAAATTGAAACTCTTGCTCAATTCTATGTGAGGTTTAATACAAGGCTTATTTCAATGCACTGTGCAAAATGTCATATTTAAGACAGTAAGTTCATCAGTTTAGTAAACCGAATTATTCATGTTTCCAGCTGTATGACATCAATTGTACGTATTCACTCATCACACTGCACACAGAAATTAATGAAACCCTGTTAAGAAATACAAGTAAGCCACTTACTATGAAGTGTAACTCAGTTTGTACTTCATCAGTTTCATCTTTTTTTATCCACTTAGTTGGCTCCTGGTCCATCGCTTCAGTTCTACAGTCTGAAAAGAAAAAGCAGTCAGATAAGAAAAGTTTTTGGCCCACTCAGTTTCTGTTTTTACCATGAGGTATAGCTCAAAGGCAGTATTGTCACTCATATATTGCGTGCAGTAAATGGGTGATTACACACGAAACAGATGCAAAGTGGCTGAGGAAAAGTGTGTTCATTGATATAAACTCATTCACATTTTGCAGGTCATGAAGATTGAGAACAATCATAAAACAACACGCAATGGAAACTGAGCATTTAAATTTGCTACTGCTTCTTTGTAACACTGGCTCATGGATACCATCCTGTTGTGACAATTATGGAAGATGTGTAATTTTGTGTGCATGCATTAACTTCAGCATTACAAACAATCACAGCAGTCAATAGATTGCAGCAATATTACTTAATAACATCAAATATTTCATTCTATACATGGTTCATTGTGTTAATTTCAGTGTGATAGGGACATGAAGAAAATCCGGATATACGGATTGTTTATCAGTGAATATGCATTTTCAACGTAGGCATTACCTTGAAACTTACTTCATCTGTATTCATTCACGGATGTATGCTCAATTTACAGGAAGTGCCATCATTTTAGAATCTTTACCTGCTATTAAAGGAAACCAATACCTGCACTGTAGACTGCACATTGCAATGCAGAAGTTCTCATTCTTGATTACCATCAAGATTAAACATTGGTTAGCATTTTCTAACAAAACTGATTTACTGAAACGACTTCATACTAACTGTAAATATGATGAATGATCTATTGAGTTCTGATGACATGTAATGCTTTACGTTAGGCAGATTATAGTTAATCTGTACCTTGTATCTTGCCAGTTCGTAAATGATGTTGCAGTACTCTTACACAGAACTCCATTAAAACCCACACACTACAACAAACTGGTATTTACATATGATTACACGAATACTAACGACACGAATAATCAAAGCACAGTGAAAACTAACAAAATGCAACAGAATTGCAGCATTTCCTTTCATGCGAACATACTCGAACCATGAAATGATGTAACTGTGGGCACTTTAAAAAATGCTTACGTTAGCCCTAAGATCTGGAGCCGCTTTATGTCTACATCACATCACAGAAAATTATCATCACAATCATTATTACTGCTAAGTAAGTCAAAATAACCATACTAACATGGACAACCTTTGAATTTAACTGTCCGCCTTTTCTCGTTAGCCACGAAGTATATGAGGAGATTACTTCGTAGACAAACTGCTCCTGACAGCACGTCACACACTCAGCCGTTTCTTTTACGAAGATACACGTAGCGATTTTAACGGTCAGGCCAAAAACAAGCACTAACAACTCAGGTATTTAGTTGTTACGAACATAACCTGACAAATTACAACATTCACACTCCGTCACCAAGCACACTATAGGTGATGTGATCACAATTAAATACGGAATAAACTCTCATCCTTATGTACCCATTAAAAATTAAAACATAAAAAAGACAGTAGCCTCAAACAGCAGTCATCACAAGATATTCGCGAACTAGTACACTCATCAAACTCAACTGTTACTGTGATAGAAGTTAAGTACCATGTTAATTTACTTCCGAAACACATTTCTTCACTTATTCGTGTTTGCAGTTTATAAACGCTTATAAATTACCTGGAGAATATCACACACAAATTTCCATAACACCCCAAGGTTGCTGCTGACTACACAGTACACGAAGGGTGACAGTATCGCAGAACCAGCAGATGCATTCAAAACCAGCGTGAATCTTGTCGCTCGTGTGGCCAACAGCAGAATTTTACGTCTTTTTCAGTGAGTGTTACGAGATATGTAATTAACAGTTTTTTCTGTATTTTCTATAGTATTTGCGTGCATTAGTGTGAAATAGACTTGATAAATTGAAGGTTTCAGTTTTTATTTGCGTTTGAATAGGAAAAGCGAAGGACAGCTTCGCGTGTACGCAAACGTTTGTTTACATTCTTAAATTACATTGTTAAATGTGCGGGATCATCAATTAAGTAGTGCACAGTACTCAGTATTTACGTTTATTAGTGTCATTTAGACTCGATACATTGAACATAGCAGTTTTTATACATTTTATTAGGTCATTTTTCGCGTGTACGTGAACGTTTGTTTACATTATAAATACGAGGGTTAATCAGTTTAAGTTAGTGTTGGATGCTTAGTGTTCACGCTTATTAGTGTCATTTAGGCTCGTTACATTGAAGGTAGCAGTTTTTATACGTTTTATTAGGAAAAGTGATACTGACAGTGAACTCTAACGCCACTTGCATACGTTTGACTAGCGTTAACAGTTAAGTAGACGTAAAATACGTGGTAAATTGGTGTTACACTAAAATGTCTGAGTAAATCAATGTTACAATAAAACTTCTGAGCCATTCTTACATACGGTTTAGTTAGCAGAAATCTAATACTCTCCTCGCCGTCTGCTTATTTTCCTTAGCTTGTTGTGGGCATTAGTGATCGTGTACTGTGAGCCTATGGGTTCCTATAAAGTAGAACTCGTATTTGTGCTTTTCATTCTGAACTCTTATTGTTAGCTAAAGGATTTGATTTGTACCTGCATCTGTCAGTGTACAATACTCAGTATTTACGTTTATTTGTGTCATTTCGACTCGATACATTGAATGTAGCTGTTTTTATAGTTTAGGTCATTTTCGCGTGTACGTAAACATTTGTTTACACTGTAAATGCGAGGGATAACCAGTAGGTGTAGTTTACCGCTGGTTACTGTTTAACATTTATAAATAACATTCACTATATAGCCCCTAGCAGTATACTGTAGGTCTCTGTTTTTTCCTGTAGTATCCACTTGATAGCCCTAGCAGCAAAATAAGCACCAGATCTAGCTTCTACCATAAATATTTATTGTTTTTCATTGTTGAGTGTCCTTTCTGCCACCTAGAGTGTAGTTGTTAACCTAGTGTGGCAGTAGGTTTCCTTAAGTTTCTTATAGTAAATCACATATTAGCTAGATGGATAGGGACTGTGTCTGTTGTGTGCGGATGCAGGAGGAGTTAGCCACAGTCCAAATGCAGCTGGAAGCTTTGTTGACCACAGTCAACTGGCTCCAGAGTGCCACCTTGAGGTGCGGTGGGGATGGGGTACCTGGAGCAGCCTTTTCTGTACTAGATGTGCGGGCAGGGGGGCGGGGGAGAGATGTCACAGCTCTCTGTCACAGAGCCGACCTACACTAGTAACATAAAACTGTTTATTTGCTGCCATTAATCATCAATGAGGAAAGAAGTCAACAAACCTAACTCAAAAACTTCATAAAAAGACTGAAAGCATTACAAAAACACACACACATGGAAAAATATCCTAAATGTAAAACCAAAATGAACTCCCAACACTGAAAAGATAGTCAACAAAAATGTAATAAAGGAGAAATTTTTAAAAAGAAAATCTGAAACTAAATATAATGTGTCATTTCTTATTAATGTGCTCTATTTGTATGTATACAGTCAATTGAATAAAGTTGAAAAAAGGTTCAAGTCATGGCTGTGATAGAAAGTTTAATTAATTTCTTCAGCTTCTACAATTATTAAAGATAAAGCTGAGACTCATACACCTCAAGGAAACTTTAAAACCATCAGTTCATGAAATGAAAGAAAATGATCTGTTTTATGCCCAATTGTGCAATAAAATCTTCAAAGAAATGTAAATCCAAGTGTGTGAAATATCTTTATTGATTTATGAATATTTCAATACCATAAACAGAGGATCATTTATAATTTTTGTCTGTCTGATGCAGTGTATGCGGTACTTTCACTCCTGTGCACTTCACACGTGTGAAAAAGACATCAAGGGACTCCAAACCTCCTGTTTGTGTGTTAGTCAGTACAGTATCTTCTCTGAAAAATAACATGAAGAATGACAGAGAGCTTGGATCATTCCCTGTCTGATTGCTGTGTCCTAAGGACAAGTCTTCAAATGTGTGATTAAGTGGACTAAAATGATTTTTTTTCTAGTCAAATTTGTCACCACCCTTTCTTCCTTGGACAGACTATCAATTACATCTTGTTGACACAAGACTACATGTTACACTTGTTGAGGTACATGACTTCAAGACTGTCATGGTCAGAATCTGTGGAGGAGTTACCACTTGTATCAACATCGAATAATTCATCCCCACTGTCATGCTTCATATCTTCATAATGTCATCCTCAATAGAAGGGAATAACAACAACAACATATTCAATAGAAGGGCTGAAGATAAAAACATTTGGATCAACAGAGGCATCCAATCCAACCCGTCGGCTTTGATCCGTGACGTAAGCATGTTGTGGTGTGTGACATCATGACGGTGCGGAGTTTAGTTTATGAGTGTGTTGTGTTTGTAGCTGTCGTCTTGTTGCAGTTGGAGGTGTCCTCAAGTGGTGTGTGTATGGTCCGTGTATTATGTGGTGTATTGGGTTCACTGCTTGAAGTGTGCATTTATCGGTCAAGACTGTTATAGAAGAACAGAAATTGGTTTCAGTGAGTTAAGAATTAAGTTTGTGTTGTGTTTATGTTATTGTGGTGTCATTTGCTGTTTGTTGAGTGGTAAGTCATTTAATTTAATTTGTGGCTTCTTTTGTTTGGTATGGATATGTCTTCTAAGTTAAATTGGGTTAAGGTTGAGGGAGGGGGGGGGGGCTGGTTTGTTTTGGATGTGTTTTTGTTTGTTTGTTTGGCGGAGGTGGGGGGATTGGGGTTGCTGACCTAGTGTGTAGCGCTGGAACTTTTTTGTGGTAAGTAGCCATTTTTTTGGATCTATTGTTTGCATGTTATGATGATTGGTGGGGTATTTGTGTGTTGTTGGGTCAGTGTTATTTACTGCATGTGTTGGTGGTTGGTGTTTTGTTATCAGCACTTGTAGTTGATTTATGTATCTTATGGGAAGTACTTTATTTCAATTTTTTTGGTATTGTCCGTTGTATTTGAGTTATATAGGTCAAGGGAAGTGTCCAACTCCAATGACTCGTCCTAGCTACGTGTTTTGGTATTGTGAGCTGCTGTTGACCTATATAGGTCAAGTGAAGTGTCCGATTCCCATTTTTGATGGTATGTGTAGTCGCAGTGTTGCAATGTTTCTAGATGTCAATTTTTCTTTTGTGGTATCGGTAATTGTGGTTGAGCTATGTAGATGAAGGGAAGTGACAGATTCCTGTGAATATTGTGAATGTAGTGGAATTGGGGAAATTTTGATTGGTTTTATGTTGTCGTGTGTGTGTGTGTGTGTGTGTGTGTGTGTGTGTGTGTGTGTGTGTGTGTGTGTGTGTGTGTGTGTTTGTTTAGTTTGTCCCCACCCAAAAACCCCCAATTTCCCACACTGGTCCCGTGAGTTTGATTATATTTATGGATTTTGTAATCGTGTTTACATAATGACCTCATAGGCGCCATATTGGAGACATTGTGAATGGTCGTGTCCGCCATATTGGTGACGTCATTGATCAAAGCATACGGGTGGAATTGGACATTTCCGTAATCCCAAACATTTTTATTCTAATCTTGATGAACAGTAAGATGAAGTAAAATTGAATGCAGTGAAATAATATCGTAGTAGACACAGTACTACTACTACTACCACCAACTTAGTAGCCAGAACTGTGAGAAACTGCTAAAAAATAGGTTCAAAGCTCTATTGTGCACTTAAATTCATGAACAGTACACAGCTGCCTGTGAAGTTGCACATTTATACTTGTCATTAGTGGTCAGTGGGCAGCAGGATGGCTTAAGTTAACTCATCACAAGCGCTCAAGGAAAACCCACAACCTGTGCTTAAACTCGTCAAAAGTACCTGGTGACCAGCAGAACATGAAGACAGTACTCAACAACAACAGTTAAAGGACTATGGACAGATGAGAGAGTGGTTGGCCAAGAAATTTATTTGGAGGGTAGGCCCTGAAATTGTCATTTTGTATATAGCTCAGTTGGTCAGTTTGATACTGCATCATGCCCAAAAACAAGTGTGTCCATTCATAGTAGTGAATCATATTAAAAAAAAAAACTGTGTTATTAAAAACTAAGTTCAGGAAAAACTGTAGTGTCCTACGATTTCGAACCAAGCATCACAAGAAGTGAACCAAGTATGGCTTATCCCTGGACGATAAGAATACCAATAAGGATGATGATGATGATGTAGTAGTATTCCACATTGATATTAAAGGAAATAATTTTCAACAGACAAAACATCATGCTGCATTAACTGAAGCCTGTGTCATTTGAAGGAATTAATTAATTCATTGTATATGTGCTATGCCAATCAACGATATCAATTCATTTTGAAATGTGAATTGACCACCTAGTATCTGTTAATGATCAACTTAGGTGGCAACCACTGATCAATGCAACTAGCTGATAGTAATAATTTGAATCTAAGCTTGCTTGCTAAAGAGACTTGATTTTGTAACCCCAAATACAGACTCACATAAGTGCCAAGAGCAGACATTATCAACAAATATTGACTGCAATATCAGACAGTTCTGTGTCGCCTCGCTTTCACGCTAATGGAGGACATTTTGAACATTTCCTGTAACACAGTGTGTGAAGTCACGCTGGTACGTTCTGTTGCTGTGTGTTTCCATTCCATGATTAATGTGATTTGAAGAGAAGTAATAAAATGAGCTCTAACATGGAAATTAAGCGTTTCCGGACACATGTCCACATAACATATTTTCTTCCTTTGTGTGTGAGGAATATTTCCTGAAAGTTTGGCCGTACCTTTTTGTAACACCCTGTATAATAACCATTTTGATTTTTCCAGCATAATTATTCATAGTTTTCTTATCAGGTTGCCTACTAGAGTGAAAAACCATCATGACAATGTATCTAATTGACTGCCATTTCATATGAGATGCTATTTCTCAATAATGGCATGCCTCACTACTTCATTTTCATCACTGGCACCACAGCACGCACACAATGCATTAGGGGCAGCATTGATGTGCCTGGTACATATGTCACTCCATATTTTGATCTACATAATATTGCTATCTCCAAAAACAGTATCAATCAATAGCTCACAGAGTAAATTTTATACATGAGATATTTCATCTACCTTTTTTCAATTACTGTAGAAGTAACATGGGGTCAGATTTCTGACACTACTCTGTTTGTTTTAGTGTAACTCAAACCATGTACACAAAATATGAATCATTCTGTATAGAAAGTGAACATTTCAGAAGTAATTTTCTGTTAATCAGTAATGTAACAAAACAAATCTGTAAGCATGTAAGACTCTGAAACCCTTAACATGGGATTATAAAAGAAAGAAGTTATTTTGAAATAACAAATGAATGGAGAGGTGAAACAATTAGTAATAGGGTAAAAGGAACTACTACTATCAATAAGTAAGATATTGTAACAGACTACTGCACACAATGAAGTAGAGGAGTATAAATGTAAAATAAGTTACAAATGTAAGATAGGACACAAGATAAGATAAAAAAATACAACATTATAACAAGGTTTATGGTACATTAATAAATAATATAGAGAAAATTTATAACTGGTAGAAAATAAACTTTTTCTCGCTTGCATTGAAATTTCAACACAAAACTTTCCAAGAAGAGACTTAACTCTGTCAAAATTTTAGGTCTGGTACTAATTTTATATTAACCACAACAGAGCAGAAAGTAAAAAAGAAGTCCATAAATGGAAAAAAAGTCATTAAGATTTGAGCATTATGCTATGTCATCACAGCATGCACAGTATAAGTGCTATCTTACGTCAATTTTGCCTCAACTTTCCAATGTATCTAAAGAATCAAGAGTTGTACTCTTATACAGAATGGGTAATGTTGAATATATAAAATTGTACTTAGGAAAGTCGGGCAATAGCCTCAGACCACAGGGCACATACAGCTACTTCTGCATTTGATCACTTGGGCCTTAGAAACACAAATGTTTCTACAACTTCTGAAACAGTGACAATAAACTGCAGAACTCTGGGATCACGATCTACGTTGGTGGAGTTGCAAGAGGAGTTAATTAAGACCAAATAATATGTAGAAAGGTTATCAGAAGCGTTGAAAAAATCCAGACCAAATGGAATTAAAATCAGGCCGTATGTTTTATTACAGATGAAAAGAGTGGAAGTAAATACAAGTGTAGCCTTTGTAGCAAATAAGAAAATTAAAAATACTACAGGTATTAAAGGAAACTCAAATATTATATTAAAACTGGTTTTAAAAATAAAAAAGAGATATACTGTGGCAATCGCTTGAACCTATGGACCATCACTCAGATGCTGTTGAGGTATAACACCTCTACAAATATTTACAGTTATTTCAAGCAGAATGACCTCCTCCAAACCAACAAGCACGAATTCTGAAAACCTCCATCACACAACACCCCCCTACACTTTTTTGTATTTATTTATTTGTTTTACTCCACATACCATGCTCAAAGACAAAGATTGAGGGAATAAGGTAGATGGAATCTTTCCTGATTTATAAAAACAATTCGACTTAATACTGCACCAATGTTTATCATCAAAAGTATGGTGATATGGGTATCAGACTACATATGTGACTGGGTTGATGTTATCTATGTAAACAGGGTACAGCATAATCCCTAGACTGCAAATTGATGGGGTAACAGAATGTAAATTATACCAAAATCTGTTCTAAACATTTCTGAGATTTGCTGGATCCACTACAGTAGATGCTATAGGTATATCTTTATACTTGGTCAAGCGATCAAACTGAGCTATAATCTTCTGATTTGTAATTCAACATTGACAGGCAATGTGAAATACAGTATCTATAATGGTCTAGTGCAGGGTCATGTAAATTTCTTAGTTCTGCCCAATTTCATGGCAGTTTGTCATAACATCCCATGATCTCCTTATGGGTATATCAGCATCGTAGCATCCTTTCAACTATGGAGCTGTCTCCATGTTCAGCTGCATTGTTCTGCTGAACAATCTGTAATGGTCTAGTGCATGGTCATGTAAATTTCTTAGTTCTGCCCAATTTCATGGCAGTTTGTCATAACATCCCATGATCTCCTAATGGGTATATCAGCATCCTAGCATCCTTTCAACTATGGAGCTGTCTCCATGTTCAGCTGCATTGTTCTGCTGAATTCTCTTCAAAATAAATGTTAACCTTTTAGCCAGGTACTTCACTTTGCTGGAATTCATTTCGGGTGACAGCTTATAAGTCTTGAAACATGAATGGATTTTGCGGTGATAAACAACCTCAAAGGGAATCGACACTGTGGTTTCATGTATTCTGGTGTTGTATGACGAAATCACATATGGTAATAGACAATCCCAGTCTGAGGGGAAGCTAATCATGTTATAAGATAAGATTCTAGGTACTGTTTTATGAATGTGTTCAACCCTGCCATTACTCTTAGAATGAAATGACGTAGCTCTGAACTTCTTTATTTTAAACAGTCAAGATAACTGTATGATAAGATTGGCCATAACGTTTGTCCCTCAGTCTGCTATAATGGCCTCTGTACTTCTAGATTATAGTGCAAAATAAGTTACCAGTGCTCTCACAACCATCTCAGTGGCCATGTCTGCAGTGGGTCACACAATAAGATGATGAGAGAAACGGTCAGCGACAGATAAAATGTATGTTACTTTTTACTGTTAAGGCAAATGGTCCTGCAATATAGAGTGCTAAGACTTTGAAAGGTCCAGCTACCTCAGATGTAGTTTGAAGAGGTACATTTGGTTTTTGTTCTTGCACTCTCTGCAAAAAGACAATTTTGAACATAATATCCTAATTTATTTGTGGCACTTTCCCCATTACGATGTGTCTGTATACACTCATGACTTTGTCGCAGTATATACTTGCCAGTAGTCTTGGGATTCTTGTGCCTTCTTTAATTCCTCAGTAAGCACATCATCTACTTGCAGGATCTTAATTTTTGTACTCAAGGCACCTGGATTCTGATTTAACTTTCCAGGCTTAAGTCTGGTTATGTAGTCATATTCACAGAGTTTTAAGGCCAATCTAACAAGTCCACTGCTGGGATCCTTTAAACTCAAAAGGCACTGTAAAGCAACATGATCTGCAATTACTGTGAACTGTCATGCCTATAGGTAACACTGACAGTAATGGGTGCCAAAAACAAGAATCAGAAGTTCATTTTGTGTGGTGGTGTAATTTTGCACAGCTGCTACAGCTGACGTGAAGCATAACCAATTGGTTTTTCTTCACCATTTTGTATCTGACTCAAAATACAACCAGCTGAGACATTGCTAGCATCACACAACATGATTGAAGGTAGAGCAAAATGCCGATAACCCAAGACAGGTGTACTTGTTAAGAATGTCTTTCAGTTTTAACATGGCCCTCCTGCTATCCATTGTACAGACAGGAGCAACTCCCTTCGTTAGTAATTTTGCAAGCCATTTTGTGGTGACCAGATAGTTCTCCACAAAACGGCGATAGTAATTTATTGACCTGAGAAATCAGTTGCAATTCTTTAATGTTCCTCGATGCTGGAAAATCATTCGCTGCATTTTTTAATTGTGGTTCTGGTCTTGACCATCTGCTAAAATTATATGGCCTGGATAGTGCAATTATGATAGTGCAAAATCACACTTTTTGAATTTCAAATTTATATTAGCATCACTAAAATGGGTTAGTATGTTTTTTAGTTACTTTGCATGTTCTCTCACTGAATTTGAAAAGACAACTGTGTTATCCAGGTATACTAGTCACATGGTTGGCTTTAAACCTCCTAAAAGTAAATCAGCAAAATGTTAAAATTTTGTGGAGGGGGAGAGGTGGATGTTTGGGGGGGAGGGGGTGCGGGAAGGGCTTTCTTTGATATTCATAATGCCCATAGGGTACAACAAAAGCTGTCTTTTTCTCCATCTTTAATAGCTACATGAATCTGATAGTAGCTGGAGCATGGTGAAGAATTTGCATTTGACAAGATGATTGAAAATATCATCAATCCTTGCAAAAAATGCTGCAAGCTTTTCCTCTGTAACTGGTTTTGTTGGGGACTGCCACTGTAACGAGCGTACATAAACAAGGTGTATACGACCCGGGACAACCGTTTTTTTTTAGAATTCTAGGTATTTTTCATTGTTTTCAGTTAATTTTTTGTAATTTTGACTGGTAAGAACCGATACTCTAACAAAGGATATTACTGTACCCCACTACTGCAGAATAATACTTCGACAATAAAAGATAAACGAGAGAAAAAGAACGAAAATTACTTAAATTGCAAAGGAAATGCACCATATACAATGACGACACACAGTGCTCGTGCAAGTGTCTGCCAAATGCAAAATGTGTCAAAGGCTTTAGGAAGACTATGCAATGCTTCATAACAACAAATTGCCTCCGCTGAGTGCGAAGTCACAACTGTCTACATTAGATTCGTTTTAGCAGTTACGAGCGGGCTCATGCGCATGCGGAGTTGAGTTGCTTTTGAGTAGTAGATTCTCCTAATTCTGGCTAAAGGAATGTGGATGTTGGCTGTGCAAGCAGTCGCATCAAGCAGCTAGATGCTACCGGGAAAAGGGGGCGCCAAATTCATATTTGTCTATTGATTATTCATATGATTTTGAAACGCATCCCTATTGGATTTTGAACATTTTTGAACATATTTTAAGTTGATTTCTGACTGAATCATAAGTGGATTTTTGAATGCATGCATAGTGTATGTGATGTCTCATCGCATCTAGAAATAAACTTCCCGTAGATGGGACAGGGGTATACGATCTGAGCGGACTAAAGCCAAACAGGTGAATGCCAATTGCTGTCTGATTATATGGTTGATTGGGTTTGTGAAAGATCAGTGTTGTTATAATTACTAGCGAAATCCATAGATTCAGACTACCGGAGTGGAAATAAACAACTGTCAGGAATAACAGGTGAGAAAGATTATGTATTATCTTCTCTGTGTATCAAAGGAATTGAAATTTTGACAGAAAATTTTTGGCCATATCGCTACACTAGTAAGGACCAGTAGCACAGTTCTCATCTAACAGCCACTTAAGCTCTATTCTGGAAGTAACATGGAAAACGTGTTGCACAAAAACGTAAAACGCCTAACCGGAAAATAATTGCGAGATAACCTATCGTGTGATTCTGGCAGGGTTAGTGAAGTTAATCAGCGAACAAATTTTGACAATGGCACGAATAGCTACAGAATTGGTGGTGACAAGATTGTTTGTGGAACGAGGAAGGAGAGGAAACGGGGACAAATTATGGGAGAATAAGACAATCCCAAATTTATATAAAAATTTCGTAAGTCTACTTTTCGTTCTCATGCTTGAGAAACTGGTGCATATGAATGAAAGTGAAACTATTTCCTAACATTAAGTTTTTTTGTTTGTAGTAGGCCTAATAGGCATTTGATATTGGTACTTCATGAATTATATTCTGTAGTGTTATAAAAATGGTCAATGGTGCCAAAACAGTCTTGTTTATTTGGTGTGTGTTACAAAACTGCTGACATATTAAAAGGCCTATTTTGTTTTATCTAGCAGACAGCGACAAAATAGATGTAATCAGATCGAGAAACCCCACCAGTCTTGGGTATTATTTCTGTTAACAGCTTTTTCAGTATTAGATAATGACATTTTGATTTTTCATGTAGCAAAACATTTCACAAACTTTGATGAGGTAATACCGTAGATCCTTTCCCAGAAAGGAAAGCACACCATGTAAACCTGTAGTGAGATTAGAGAGAAAAAATGCTAGGAGCTAAGGATTGAAGAAATCCATAATTTCATGATTATCTCTTGTCTTTATTGGTTTTATGTATCCTATATTTAATTTTATGTCGCACAAAACAGCAAGTTATTAGCCAATAGGCAATAAATAGTTCAGATTTTCTGAAGAGTTCTTGTTCTCCTGATTACAAAAAATCCCATCCGCTATTAATTGTGAGATTTTGTTTTTTGAAAAGGGGCAGGCTGTCTAACTGGTTGACTGGGAACAGGCGAGGCCCCACAGGACATTTCAATTTCCACTGTCCTGAATATAGTTTGATGGCATCCATTACAAAATATACATGTTTCAATTCCACAGAGCGAAATACAGTGACATGCGTTAGAAGAATGATTTGTCAAGAGGCATGGCACTGCACTTTGGCGTACTTAAGACCAAATAATATGTCTTACATTTCCTTGAACACACATGTTTTATGCTTCAGACTTTTCAGAAAGATGTGCGCTACAAGATGAACATATTTTTGAAAATTCGATTTTTTTAGTATTGATCCGGTACGCAAATATCGTAGATATGGGGCTGATGCGCAGAGCAGTCAGAGTAGAGTTGTAGTGAGTAGTCTCCACGTGATCCGTGTCTACATTTAGTGATTTTGCTGTTTCGCCTTCATGTACTCTCACGTCAAATCGAAACAAAACGGATGTCTGTGGCCGGGAGCTATCAAGTGAATTAAAATACATTCACATAATTATGGAAGGCTAAAATATGGCATTAGTTTCAGATTTTATTTTATTTCTACCTTTCTGACAGTCAAGCATTAATCACCTTGTGGAACAATGAAGTTATTTTTGTCTGTTTGCTAAAGAAATTTGGCTTTTATTAACCTTTTCTGCAGTGGCAGTCAATGTATTTGAAACAAAACGTTTAATTCCACAGTGCTGGCTGGTTTCAACTGTTCGCTGCAATTCCCCCCCCCCCCCTCTCCCTCCTCCCCCCCCTCCCTCCCCCTTAGCACATATGGCATTATGCCATAATTAAGAACCAAATATGATATAATACAATACTGGTGCTCCAAGAAAATTTACATCGCGAAAGCCACACTGAAAAGCTTAGTATCAGGTTGAGGTCTACTTCATTGGAAATCTGGACATATGAGTGTGCACTTTAGATCTTTCAGTGTTTAACACGTACGCACATACGGGCTTCCTATGTTATGATAGCTGTGTCGCCTGTTATTTGCGCTGTCTGGCAACTGCTGAAACAAACCTATTTCTGACAGGTCGCGAAAAATATTGCGACTAGTGGTTTCAAAAGCATTACTTTCAAAGTAAATATCCTTCTACGTAAGTTGAACTATGTGCAAGAATGTGCCATGAATTTATTAAATTAAAGAGCGTTTGACTCATTTAAAAATCAACTCTTTGATGATGAGTCATTTAGAAGAATTTGGAACCCTGAAGATCAGACATTTATCTCATTATTGTAAATTTTACTGGCACATTTGTGTGATATATCTCAAAGTGCAACACACACAAAAAAGATCAACATTATATGCGAAAGCTTAACTTCTCTTACAGCATATTAACCTTAGAGACCAATATTATATTTGACAGCTTTGCTTTTCTTGTAGCAACAGCATATATATTAATTTAAACTATTAACTTTCCCTGTTTGTGTGTTCATGCTACTTAACAGTGATGTTGCTGCTGGCTGACTACATCACGTGTCCTATGCTCTGAATATCTGCTGGCGAGATCACGTGACATGAGCTATGAGTGGCTTACAAAAGCGCATCGCAATCTTGATTTCAGTGATTTGGAAAGTAACATGTGGTGTTTGGTGGAATTCCAATGTATACTTTTGCAATACGAAAATACGCAGCATGCATGTTGCTGCACATGAAAGATATTTCCAAATCTTGTCTTTTTCCCTGAGTTTCGTTTTCTATTGTGCCAGGAAATTCTATGCCCGTGTATAAAACCATAACCATTCAAAGGATTGATAAGGGAAAATATACTGTCACTTAACATGGAGAAAGCTTGTTTTCACCTGGGAGAAAGTGTATTTTTATCCGTGAAAAATTCGGGAACATTGCACAGGTACGGCTCCTGATGTACATAGCTCTATCTTCCTCTTGTTGGCGACGATAAAATTGCAAATTTTTGAGCTATTAATTTATTGCTGTACTGCGCCAATCATGTAGAACACGTCTGAGCATGTTCACCACTTGCAGGGCAGCTACCGACTGTGTGTGTCACTTGCGCGCCAATTCTCACTCGCATGCCCCACCACCTTACCCATTCCACCACAGAACGGAGTTCCGTTCTACCTATGATCCCTACACATTTTCATTTTACACTTCTGCTTACAAAAACCGTAAGTATGAACCATCTACAATTGCATGACAGCACATACATACAAAATTGACATAATTAATTACAGTTGTACTTGAAATATTACATAATTATTTACAAAATATGTTTTAATACATTTATTCCACCTACATCAAAGAGGTTATTTTTAACAGATAAACTACACTTAACAAAAGCTTAATCTCGTTATAGTATTTACCTAATTTTTCAAAATTATTACGGAACAAAAAATTTAAAATATACAGATTAATGGCAGTATTATATTTACAATAGCATTACAACTGCCACAGCGTATTTTGGTAATTTGCCGATAGTTGGTGCTAGTCACAAGCATGGTGAGTTGGGGTATGTTGTAGTTTGACAAATAGGAAAGTGAACAGGCATAATTGTCAAATATGGGATTCAAAGCATCCACACAAATGCATTGAATTTGAGCGTGATTCCCCAAAGGTAAATATTTTTTGTGCCTTGTCACGTCAAAAACTGTACAGGTCATTCTTCTTTGTCGAAAGCACTGTCACTGGGTATTCCTACTTGGACATGTTTCAGCAGAATGGGGCTCACCCCATTTCCATCTTGAAGTTTGTGTTTACCTGAACACGGAGCTACTGCATTGGTGGATTGGCCGTGCTGCACAAGGGGACAGCTGTTTCATGAAATGGCCTTCCTGATCACCAGACCTCACTCCATGTGAGTCTTTTCTGTGGGAACACATTAAAGATCTGATATATGTACCACCTCTACCACGTGATACAGCAGAAGTCCGGGAGAGAATACGGGAAGCGACTGCCACAGTTGACGATGCCATGCTAGGATGGGTATGGCAAGGTATCAATTACCATACTGACATGTGCTGGGTCTCTCATGGTTCGCATATAAAATGTTTGTAAAAAACAAAAACTTTCACAGTCTCCCTTCAAAGTGCAATATGTACGAGTCCTGTACAATGTTTAGTTCTTTTGCAATAAATAATGATTGAAAGTGTTCCTGGACTTTATGTACACCCTGTATGTGACAACCAGGAACTGAAAGAAGGTTTAATTACTCCAGCTTTTAGTAAATCTGAGGCATTTTTGTCTACTGCAGGCTGCAAGTGATAAGATGTGCAATATGGTTTCCAGGCTATTGGCTTGGTATCATATGTAGGAATCTTGTGGTACATTAAGAAGTTTGACAGAAGTTGTTTCTTTTCTTCAGATGAAGTTGCAAAGTCAGCTAGAATGGGGTACAGTTGACAGTGAGTATATCTAACAAACAAAACATTTATTTGTATGCCTGTATTGATGAGGAAGGTAGAAGTTCTGCTGTTCATTTGTCTTGCAAAGTTGAGCAATTCCTATCTCTCTTACCGGATTGGCTTTGCAGAAGGGGAGCAAGGAGCAGTGGCAGAACTGCTCCCATTCACATTTCGCGTATTCACATTCCTTCGAGCACCTCGTTGACCTACTTGGTTAGCTGACCAGTGCTGTAGAGATGGACAGTTTTCTCTCTCGTGTCTGATTTTTCTAAAACAAGCACATGCTGGTGCCAAACACTAAGGAGCCGTGTAACTTTTTGTCATTTGCAACGAGTGTAGCACACTTTGTCAACGAATGCACATCAAGTGGGCTTTATCCCGGTGGATGATTACACAAATTGTTGCACCTCCTTTGTGAGTTGTGTAGCCTAACTTAGTGTACTCAGTATACTTCACCTTGTCACGTACCTGTGGGGTCAATCCTGCGAATGAGTGAATCTGCAAGCAAGTTTCTGATTTCCTGAGTGGTATCTCATTCCTTTCATTACTTTCTGTTAGTACATATGTACGACAACACACAACTCTTATTCGGTCAGAAAATCACTCGAAATCCTCTCCAGAATTTTGATATTTGATGGAAAGATTGTCCTTATAGTAGCTGACTGTATTTATCTCTGTATATATCCTCAACGCATTCTGCAAGTATGTCAAATGCCTTGGTATTTCTCAGCCCTTCCTTGAATCTACATAAGCATGAGCCACTCCTTGCAATTTCGTGCTGGTACTCCTATAAACTTTTCGTCAGTCGATGGGGACAGTCTCCCTGTATCCATTACATTTTGTACTACTGTGTCAACGTTTACACGTAGTTTAGAACCACCTATAGGAACACAGAAATAGGGAAGTTAGGCTAGCTCCAGGCACAGTGCTGTTTCGCAGCATCACATTTACTAATGCCTCATTAAGGTGCCTTTGCAGATCATCATTTTTCACACGGAGTTGCTCCACCTGTGTTTGCAATATGTTGGATCCATCTCTAGTTGCCTCTGTGACGTGGTTGAGGGAATTGCTTTAAACTAGACACTCACACACACACACACACACACACACACACACACACACACACACACACAAAATTTGATCACAGACCTCGATGATGTCAGTGGCAGCATTGGTCCAGAAGCATTTCCCCCTACAAGTGAAGCTTGCACATTTAATATGTAGTAATTGGATAGATAAAAAAATCCAGTCACCAAGTGATGGCAGGAGAAAGGTTTTACTTATGCAAGCTTTTGAAGCCAGTGGCCCCTCCTTCCAGCATAAAGATTGAACGGGTAGGGAGAGGGGCTAAGGGAAGGGAACTTGAGACGTCTAGGGAAAGGGGTGGGGTTCTGAAAAGTCACCCAGAATGCAAGGTCAGGGGAGACTTAACAGATGGGATGATAAAGGAAGACACCAACCGTTGCTTGGTGAATGGATTTTTTAGCTATACAATTACAGTATATTGTCAGGAATTGATTATTTTGATTGTTACAATTAAATTGTTCATTGACAGTTGATTGAGCAGCAATGCAGTGGCGATGCCCGGTGTCGAGGTGGCATCGGGACATCATAATCATGATGTGGCCTTGTGCGACCACGATAGAGGAGGCAGATGAGGTTGAATTTCCTTGCCTAATGGCAGCGTGGCATTAGGCCTGGGTAGACTGTGGTGGGCAGCTTGGGCTGACTGTGCTAAGCACTTGTCTGTTGCACCGCAGCATGGAGCCGGACGGTCCTGCATGATGGATTCTTACATCTGTTCACGGCTTAGTAATTTGTATGGGGCACCTCAAAGCTGAAAGTGGGTCAAATTTGGCATCTCACTTCAGATGCCAGTTCTTACTCCCACTTGGAGGTGTCGTCAGGATTGTATAGTGATGTGGACTTGTAATTAATATACGTAGTCATGTTGGGAAAAGGAAACTGTATCAATTTATTTGCTCATAGGGATTACATTGTGAGAACCATCTTGGAGCAGAAGGTAAAGGAGCGAAGGTAAAGAAACTGAGCCATTTAGTGTTTGCCATAGGTGGCGGTTTGGAACATAAGAGAGAGATGTTCTTCAGCTCTGATAGCAGTCAGTGTCTAAAGTCAAGTGATCCTGTGGCATTATGTGGTTGGTAGGCAGGTCTTTACATTGATGATTTATCCTAGTCCATCATGAACTGGCCCATTGTTGTATCAGCAGCAAGGCGACAGACTGAATGGGAGCCCATTTGTAAAATGAAGTAATAGTAATTTCTTGCTTACGGAGACTGGAGTAGCACCTTGCAAACAAACTACTTTCCAATAACAGTTTTAGCCACGTATGTGACATTTCCTGACCCTTTTACGCAACTATTGTGTAAAAATGGGTGTTTGCGAGACTTTAATATGGTGCATCATTTAAACTATATATTTTCAGAATGAAATATTCACTCTGCAGCGGAGTGTGCGCTGATATGAAACTTCCAGACAGATTAAAACTGTGTGCCCGACCGAGACTCGAAGTCGGGACCTTTGCCAGGAGCAATTTCACTCTCTTCTGTGGTGTTATGAGATTCAATTTGAAAATGTTGTTCTCGTTAATGAGATCTGTTTACTCAATGTATATGAATGTCACATAAGAGTAACAAAATACAAAAGAGTTGTTTAAAAGGCACTTATGTTATTTTGTGGCTTGAAGACTAGAGAGCTGTCTTACAGCCCTCAATCCTCTGCAAATGGAAACAAAGTCACACGACAAGACATGGTGGCAGTACATAGCAGGTTTGTTAACATGGAGAAACTACAAGAAGGTAACTGACTTGAGTAGCATCAGGGTGACAGATCATTGAAAAGTAATGTGTCTTCTCAGCTCAGTACAGCCATCCCTCTCTTTTTCACTGCTAAATTTCACTACCAACAATTCGTGCTTTGACCACAAGCTTCATTCACAAAATAGTAAAAATAATATGGAATAACTATTAAAATAAATGTGAGGGTTACCCAAAAAGTGAGGCACTACATTTGTTTTCCTTCAGTAATTATTTATTGAACACAACGATAAATATACAAAAGAAAGAATGTTGTTTATTCTACATTCCCTATACTTCCACACAATTGCTGCCCTTTTCTATGGCCTTCCTCCATCGAGACAGAAGGGTGTGTGTACCCTGTCAGTGCCACTCCTTGTTCTGGTATTGAAGCCATTTCTCCACTGTAAGAATCACATCTTTGTCATCCTCAAAATGTCATCTACAAATGTGATGCTTTAATGGGACTAGCAAATGGAAGTTGGAGGTGCGCTAGGTCAGGGTCGTAGGATGGACGAGATGATACTGTCCAACCCTGTTTAATGATGGTTCTGAAGTCCTCAAACTTGTGTGAGGCCGAGCGTTATCATATAGAATCAGTCAATCACCTGGGTTATTATGGTGACAAAATCATTGGAAGCCCCTTTTGGGTTTGGTTAATGTGTTCACATCTGCTTCAGAAATATTGGTACTGTGTCTTGGCATCACATCAAAGAGTGAGAAGATTTAGTTTCCTTCCTGAGTGACAGCTTCATTGACAAGTGCCAAGTTGTTCTGCATTGGTCTTTGTGAATGAGCACATCAGCAAGCTGTGCCTGGTCAAGTTTGAAAGCCACAAATGGGCTCCCTGAATGAAGCAAATCTTGGAGCTCTGCCGAACCAATGTCTCGTAATGGCCTCACTGTCTTTGCCCAGTGACTAACAGAACTTCTGTCTATTGCAGATGCTCCATAAACAGGATACAAACAATTGGGAATATTCTCGAAGGTTCTATTCTTTGCTGTGAGAAGTTCAATGACGACACGCTGCTTGTAGCTTACATCATATAGAGCCACCATTTCAAAACATTGCTATAGGTATGATACCTGTCAGAATAAATGGGATATTTGTGTGTGCAATTTGGAAACTTCAAATAATGTATATCTTAACTGTCACATTCATACAATTTTTGCTGATTGAGAAAATATGTGGTACATTATTTTCCAGGCAATCTTCGCACTTTCAGTTAGCATGACACCCTCTGTTCGCTGCTGTGTACGGTGGCGAGAACCTGACCAATTGGGTGCAAATTTGATTTACGTGCTAGCTAAAGTGCTATGTGCTATATTTCATGTTGTGTTTTGTGTCCTGCAAAAAAATCCTATTTAACTGATGCTCCACTTTACAGATCTCACCAAACTGTCTCATTGTTGGTACAGTTTGTTACGCAAAAATATTGAGAACTCTGATGTCAGTGGATGAAACAGTACCTATATTCCAAGTTACAATTGAAGACTGCTTCATTATTATGAGAAATACAAATTTTTGATGCTAAAACCAGCCAGCTTTTGTTAAATATGAATGGAACGAATGCTTCAGAGCGAGGTGAAGAAAACCGAGAAAGGCACTATGTTACACCTTCATATTAGGCTAACAACTCTTATGGTAGCAGATCTGTATATTTAGTCTTATTCACAGTCCTGGGCTCTTATTTCTAGTGTGATGATGATGAATTATGTTCATGCTGACACAGCAAATAGTTTATGTGTGCATAGGGTGGCAGGTCTCAGTTGTGAAATATTCTGAAGGGGTAGCAATACCTTTAAAATTTGATGGGAAGCAACTTCCCATGCAAGCAGGATATGTGGACATTGTCAGATGTCTGGTGTTGTGCTGAAGACATTTGGTCCTCACAAGGGGAAGGTCTTGGAATGGCCAACCAATTTGAGTCATATTTGGCAGGGTGCTTGTATAAACCTAAAACAGAGGACTGAGATATTTTGGCTCAAAAAGCTCCCCCATCCTTATATTTGAGGAAACCACTCCTAATTGATCGATTCAAATTTGACGAAATCAATAGGTAATTGAAAATTGGGTGTTTTCATCATGTGGGGTGTGGGTGGCGGTGCTTCTCTGCATATGCCCATTTCGTAGAATCGAAGAAAGACACTGAGTATGCCTATGGTAAACACTGTTCAAAAGAACTGCCACTGACGTAGTGATCAAGGGAGGAGAAGAGAACATATGTTTAATTTCCAAATGCATTCTGCAGTTTTTTCATTAGTATTTTTGCTGTATTGAATCTAGTAGGAATAGGAAAGTGAAAAGGTAATCAGTGAAAAATAATAACAAGGTAGGGAAATAAATTTCTTTAATGACTTGGATTAGAAAGAATTATAATTTTAATCCTGGTTGCCCTACAAAGGCTCTTTCACTCACTGTTACATGCCTTCACTTACCTTTGAACATCTACATGGGTGGTACTTGTCATATAAACATTTGAAGCAAATATGCTTGTGGCACCAAGAACATATAATGAAAGCAGCTTTTGCACAACTACATCATTCATTCTGAAGATTTGGCAGAAAACTGACTTGGGTTACATATAAAAATATTTCGTTTTTGGGAATTACACTGAAGTGCCAAGGAAACTGGTATAGGAATGTGTATTAAAATACAGATAGATGTAAACAGACAGAATATGGCACTGCGGTCATCAATGCCTGTATAAGATAACAAGTGTCTGCCACAGTTGTTAGCTAGGTTACTGCTGCTGCAATGGCAGATTATCAAGATTTAAATGAGTTGGAACATGTTGCTATAGTCGGTGCATGAGCGATGGGACACAGTATCTCTGAGGTAGTGATGAAGCGAGGTTTTTCCATTTGACCATTCCACAAGTGTACCTTGAATATCAGGAATCTGGTAAAACATCAGATCTCTGACATCGCTGTGGCTGGAAAAAGATTCTGCAAGAAAATGACCAATGACGACTGAAGAGAATTGTTCAATGTGACAGAAGTGCAACCTTTCCTCAGATTGCCGTACATTTCAGTACTGGGCTATCAACAAGTATCAGCATGCAAATCATTCAACGATACATCATCAATATGGACTTTTGGAGCTGAGGCCCACTCGTGTACCCTTGATGACTGCATGACACAAAGCTTTATGCCTCGTCTGGATCCGTCAACACCGACATTGGACTGTTGATGACTGGAAACATGTCGCCTGGTCGGATGAGTCTCATTTCAAATTGTATCAAGTGTATAGATGTGTATGGGTATGGAGCTGGCCTCATGAGTCCATGGACACTGCTTGTCAGCAGGGGACTTGTTCAAGCTGGTGGGGGCTCTGTAATGGTGTGGAATGTGTGCAGTTGGACTGATACAGGACCCATGATATGTCTATTTACGACTCTGATAGCTAACTCTTATGTAACCATCCTTTCTAGATTACCTGTATCCATTCATGGCCATTGTGCATTCTGAAGAACTTGGCCAATTCGAGCAGGACAATGTGACACCCAACACATCCAGAATTTCTACAGAGTGGCTCCAGAAACACTCTTCTGAGTTTAAGCACTTCACTGGTCACCAAACTCACCAGACATGAACATTATTGAGTGTATCTGGGATGCCTTGCAATGTGCTGTTCAGATGATGTCTCCACACCCTTGTGTTCTTACTGATTTATGGACAGCCCTGCAGGATTCATGGTGTCAGTTCCCTCTAGCACTATTTCAGACATCAGTCAAGTCCATGCCATGCCATGTTGCAGCACTTCTGCGTACTTGTGGGCCCCTACATGATATTAGGCAGGTGTACCAGTTTCTTTGGATCTCCAGTGTAATTCTAATGCATACCACGCATGCAACATCACCTAAAAAATTGGTGCTGAAAATTGATCATGAATTATGCTATGAATTGTTGTGGAATGTGGATAGTTGTGAAATTCCTGCTGGATTTCCAGATGTACATTGCAGTTTTGAAACCTCCAAATAAAGTTCTGTACCACGGCTCATTGTAAACTAGCATAGCATATTAAGCTGTCTGTGGTCCCTCGTGACATTTGTTTTCATATGAGGCTTTGAATTTTAATTTTTCACCAATCCAAGTTGTTTGAGAAATTTATTTACTTCCTTGTTATTATTCCTTAATAACTGCCAGATTAACCCTCCTTTTGTTACTAATTTCAATAAGGAAAATAAAGATGACAAAAAATCCAGCAGACTGCATTTCAGAATTGAACACAGGTTCTCTGCTCCCCAGCCAGATGCCTTGATTGTTGCATCAGCAGTACTTTCATTGAATAGCATTTACTTTACGGGTACATAAGTGGCAGTTGTAATAGTTTCTTTTGCAAATCCCTAGGAAAAAAGTTTGCTTCTGTACACCACCTATGATGATTAAAAGTGTTCCATTTTCAATTGTATATCGATCTGGTCAGTTTTGAATCAAATTCACATCATGAACTGTAGGGATGGTGTTCTCAAAACTGATCTTCATTTTATGTTGTATAGAAGCAGGCTGCCAAATATGAGCTGAATTGGTTAACTGCATTTGTGGCCTTCTCCTTGCCCATGTTAGAAATTTACACTTTACACTGCTATTTTTGCATTGTTGTGAAGTACTGATCAATTGGTGGTAAAAGGTTTCAAAGAAACCATTCAAGCTATAATAGTACTTTAGTTTGAAAACCTTTTGACAGTGTATGGTTTCTTTAATTGATTACATTTAATGGGTTTCATATAAATGATTTCCTTTTTCTTCTGTGATGCCATATGTAATGTAGTTAAGAGGTATATTTTCGTTTTCATAGTGCTGGAACAGTGATATAAGCCGTTTGATACTTCAAAAATAAGCTATTGGAAAGTGATACCAAACTCCTCAAAAATACCATCAAAATTGGCAGAAAGTAATACTAGAGTTGGCAGAAAACAGCAACAAATAGGCAAAAATAACTCTGAAATTGACCATAAAATAAAATGGATTTTTCCTGTCTCTGCTTACTGTTTGTTAGACAGACAGACATTATTTCCACGACATAATACTTATTTCTTTGAGATTGTGTTCTTCGCAGTTGTAAACCATTGTTTACACCTGATTCTCTTATCTTGAATGTGCTGCCATACAGTGTATGTTCAAGTACAGCGTGTACATAAAATCAAGGAACACTTTCAATTATTTATTTAAACATTGTACAGATGCCATACATACTGCATTTCGCAGAGAAACTTTTTGAAAGTTTATTTTTTTCTATAAACATTTGATATGCGAACCATGAGTGATCAGGTAGATGACAATACGGTAATCAAATTCTTGCCTTACCCATCCCAGCATGGCATCATTGACTGTGGCAGTCACTTCCCGTATTCACTCCCGGAGCTCTGGCACATCATATGGTAGAGGTAGTACATACGCAAAAGAGTCACACAGAGTGAGATCTGGTGATCGGGAGGGCCATTTCATGAAACAGATTTCCCCTTCTGTAGCATGGCCGAGCCATCGATGTGACTGCTCCGTTTTCAGGTACCCAGGAACTTCACGATGAAAATAGGGTGGAGCCCCATCCTGCTGAAAGGTGAACAGAGAGTCCAATCTCATTTGAGGCATCAGCCATTGCTGCAACATGTACAAGTAGGAATTTCCAGTGACAGTGCTCTTGGTGAAGAAGAATGGCCCATACAATTTTTGACGTGACAAGACACAAAAAACATTTACCTTTGCAGTACAGTTTCAGATTCTTTGTTCACCATTGACCACCTGAGGTGGAATAGGCAATTTAAATGGATATCATATAACATTTTCCGTGAATAGTACCTTAAAGCTAAATGAGCTTTGCAAATAGCGCCCATAGATGATAACATACACCATAACATAAGATAAATACATTCAGTGACACCACATAATGAAATCCTTAAAAATTAATGTTGATTGATTTTATATTCATAAATTCTGTTACATTGTAAAAAGGATTGATTAGTAACCAATTTAGTAGCTTGCTCTTGAAGCTACTTATGTGATCCGACCGAGAAGAAAATGGAAGTTTATTAAATATTCTTAGACTATTGATTAGATGGGAATTCGCTGTTCTTGTCAGCCTGTGCCTAGGTATGTCTAATTTTGTTTTGCCTCTGGTATTATGGTGGTGCATGTTTTCCCCCATTTCAAAAACTGCTATATTATTTTTTGCTTACAATTCTGAGGCGTATATATAAAAATTAATAACGGTTAATATTTTCAGCTGAATGAACTGTGGTCGGCAGTGCTCTGATCTACCAGAATTGCTCATTGGCCTTATCACTTTCTTCTGAATTTTTAGAAGTTCAGTGATGTGAAGAGAGTCCCCATATCAGCAGTCCATACTCTATCTGTGACTGAAAGAGTCCAAAATAAATAACTCATAAATATTCTCTTGTCACCAGGCTCCTCAGTTTCCACATTAAATACGTAACTCGAGATAATTTTGCGCAGGTGTGGTTGATGTGTGTTTCCCACATTAACTTAAAGTCTACATGAATTCCTAGAATTTTAACTGCTTTAACCTATACCTCTTTTGACAATCCCAGTGTAATCTGTTGGTATTTATAAGGATTGCAAAGCAGTGCATTGGGTGAGAACCAATTTAGTGCTGCTTCCATGTCATCTTGCAGAACTGATATGTTCTCGTGCTGAGCAAACAAAGTTGTGGCATCAGCATAACCAAATAACAAAATTGGAGATACAATGAGGTAAATCATTGACTGCGGTTATAAAAAAGAAGGGCCTAAGGACAGAACCTTGTAGGACTCCTGTCTTAACTTCTAGCAACTGTGCGTCTCTGTTGCTGACATAGGCAAACTGCTTCCAATTTTTAGGTATGATTCAATTACTGCCAATGTAGAATCTTGTATGCCATAGAATTTGAGTTTAGCAATTAAGATATCATGAGAAATCCAGTCTAATGCCTTACTTAAATCACATAAAAGAAGTGAGGCTTTATTTTTATTCTCAAAGGTTGTTATTACTTCATTCACAATTGAAAGAACAGCAGTGGTGGTATTTTTTCCCTTGCGGAAGCCAAATTGACTATTAGAGAGTAAGTTATGTGACTCAAAGTAGTGGTTCAGTTGGTTATAAATAAGAGATTCAAGTATTTTCAAGAAAATGGGAACTATTGAAACTGGTTGGTAATTTTTGAGATCATGTTTGTCCCCTTTTTTATACACTGGGATAACTTTTGATATTTTTAGAGTTGTAGGATGGACTCCAAACTTTCGACACCTATTAAACAGAAAAGCCAATGGTTCACTAATTATATGCACTGTTTTTTTAATTATGTAATTGGACAACCAAGAGCAGTCCATGCTCTTGGGAGTTTGAGAACTTTGCCACTACCTTTGTAATCCAAGTGGGTGCGATTGTCCTCCATGTAAATGTATTGTTTGCAGGTTGTTGTTGCTTAAGTAGATCACTTGCATTGGTGGTTGTTGTTTCAATTTTGTTCCTAATATAACTTACAGAGTCCATGAAAAAATGATTAACTTTATCCGGGTCAAGAGCTATGCGATGTTCATCATTCCTGCAATGCTCTTGTGCAACAGTATTCCATGCAGCTTTGCACTTATTAGGAGCCCCTTCATTGTATCTTTTGTATACTGTTCTTTTTGCCATTCTAAGCTTACTTCTGTAGGTTCTCTTACATTCAAGATATGCTTTGTACAAATCATCTTTCTGCTCCGTTCCATCTTTATGAGAATTTTTATACATGTGGTACAATGATAACATATTTTCCCTCATATTTGTAAGTTTATCTGTGTACCACTTAATGTTTTTCTTTATAGGTTGGCTTTTAAGTTTGATTTTTATAAGAGGAGAACAAGAATACCACAAATCTAAATAATTTTTAATGAAGCTCTTAGAAGCAGTTTCAGTTTTATTTATTCCCACTTGACAGTTATATATACAGTCCCACTTAATATATCCAAGTTTCTGAATGAACTGGTTTACTACTTCTTCCTTCTGCCCTCTAACCCACATGACCTTTTCCTTAGCATTGGCACCTATGTTTGGGGAATATGCTCAAATTCAGTGCATTTGTGTGGATGCTTCATACCGTAGATTTGACAGTTGTGCCTGTTCACTTTCACAGTACTGTGAAAAGTTACTTGGTTGCTAAAAATGAAGTGTTCAACAATGCCATACCCACCCCATTCACTTGTTACAACTGTGAATAAATCTCAGAATGCTTGTCTTTGTTGTTGCCATTGAGGTTCTGCACTAGCTCCAATTTTAATGGTTTCATAGACAGCTTCTGTAGCAGGACTTTCCACACTGTCATTGGAGTAATTTCCAGTTCAAAGGATGCACGATGCGCCGATTTCCTAGGACTCCTTATGAATATCTCTCGTAAGTGCTCCACATTCACTGCACTCACACTAGGATGTCCGCTTCTCTTCATCAGGCACAAGCTACCTGTCATAAGGAATTTGTTGTGCCGGTGGTACATGGCCTTTCTTGTTGTTAGCTTCTTACCGTACTTGGTTCTAAACATAGGGGAAAAAAAAACTTTCAGTGTTTATCTTCGAAATGACATATGTGTGATATCTGTACAGTGTTTGGTTTCTGTGCAATAAATAATTGAAACTGTTCCTAGACTTTATGTACACCCTGTATTTTGAAATCTCCTATGTTGGCAAACATATAAGTGTTATATCAAATATTGATAGAAACTGCTTACCAAGCATCAAGGAAGACATTAACACAGACGAGGAAAACCTAGTCAAGGAAAACAATTTTTTTTTGAAACTGGAGTTATGTTAATCTGCCAAAAGAGAAGAAAGTAGCAATATTATGAAAAGGAAAGTTACCACTCACTATAAAGCAGAGATGCTAAGTCATAGATAGGCACAACTAAAAGCCTGTCACAAACAAGAAGGTTTGGCCAGTAAGGCCTTACTGGCCGGAAGCTTCTTATTTGTGACAGTCTTTCTGTTGTGCCTATCTGTGACTCAGCATCTCTACCATACGGCGAGTGGTGACTTTTATTTCCATAATATTGTTATATTCCATCCTGGATTTTCCTTATTTGAAAAGAGAAGACAGGTTGGATGAAACAATGCATACTGAGATTAAATAGAAAAAGTTCTCAAGAGTTCCTGGAGCAAGGAGGAGGTGAACAACTCAGCAAGAGCACTTGTTTTTCCTTTCATTCTTTCCATTTAATTTCAATTACTATTCCTGCTTCTGTACTTTCTTCATTCGAAAGAACCCGAAAAATGGCGCTGTTATACTTCACTGTGTATGCCTGTATCTACAGCTGCTTGGTAAATAAAAATTATATCTAACGTTATTTGACTGCAATTCTGTATGGGGTGTAATTTTTGCTAGCAGAAAAATATATAATTCCAGTGATACACTATGGCTGACCACTACTTATATTTAGGAGGTGAAATTGCCAGTGCTGCTGATTGTCACACACAAAATGAGGGGGAATGAGGAAGGGAGATATCTCATAACTTTGATGTTCCCCAAGGAGGAAAGATTGATAGCTTGGGGATGATTGGAAGAGGTCCCTCAGACATCAGGAAACTAATGAATTCGAAAGTTTTTTTTTCTCTCTCTCACTCTCTCTCTCTCTCTCTCTCTTTTTTTTTTTTTTTTCCACCCCATACACTTACAAGTGTCCATCAGCAGTACTTGGGAATTCCACCTTCTAAAGGTAAGTACTGCCCACCCCATCTGTCTCTTTGTAATTTTATACACAGTTCAGTCACATTAATGTGAGCACTGCCTATGTTTTATATCAACATGCGATAACCGCTCCCAGAAGGCAGATGCCAGCATTAGCATTGGAGTATATATAAAGTGGGTCAAGGGGTGACGCAGAAAAGAGTGCAGATGTTGTCATAATGCTGAAACAGAGCTATTTATCGGACATCATTGGTTTTTGGGCCAAGTGTAGAAGCTTTTCCAATGAATGGATTTTGTGGTGATAAACAACGTCAAAGGGAATCGACACTGTGGTTTCATGTATTCTGGTGTTGTATGACGAAATCACATATGGTAATAGACAATCCCAGTCTGAGAGGAAGCTAATCATGTTATAAGATAAGATTCTAGGTACTGTTTTATGAATGTGTTCAACCCTACCATTACTCTTAGAATGAAATGACATAGCTCTGAACTTCTTTATTTTAAACAGTCAAGATCACTGTATGATAAGATTGGCCATAACTTTTGTCCCTCAGTCTGCTATAATGGCCTCTGGATTTCTAGATTATAGTGCAAAATAAGTTACCAGTGCTCTCACAACCATCTCAGCGGCCATGTCTGCAGTGGGTCACACAATAAGATGATGAGAGAAACGGTCAGCGACAGATAAAATGTATGTTACTTTTTACTGTTAAGGCAAATGGTCCTGCAATATAGAGTACTAAGACTTTGAAAGGTCCAGCTACCTCAGATATATTTTGAAGAGGTACATTTGGTTTTTGTTCTTGCACTCTCTGCAAAAAGACAATTTTGAACATAATATCCTAATTTATTTGTGGCACTTTCCCCATTACGATGTGTCTATATACACTCATGACTTTGTTGCAGTATATACTTGCCAGTAGTCTTGGGATTCTTGTGCCTTCTTTAATTCCTCCGTAAGCACATCATCTACTTGCAGGATCTTAATTTTTGTACTCAAGGCACCTGGATTCTGATTTAACTTTCCAGGCTTAAGTCTGGTTATGTAGTCATATTCACAGAGTTTTAAGGCCAATCTAACAAGTCCACTGCTGGGATCCTTTAAACTCAAAAGGCACTGTAAAGCAACACGATCTGCAATTACTGTGAACAAAACACTCGTTCGACCTATACTTGAGTATTGCTCATCAGTGTGGGATCCGTACCAGGTCGGGTTGACGGAGGAGATAGAGAAGATCCAAAGAAGAGCGGCGCGTTTCGTCACTGGGTTATTTGGTAACCGTGATAGCGTTACGGAGATGTTTAATAAACTCAAGTGGCAGACTCTGCAAGAGAGGCGCTCTGCATCGCGGTGTAGCTTGCTCGCCAGGTTTCGAGAGGGTGCGTTTCTGGATGAGGTATCGAATATATTGCTTCCCCCTACTTATACTTCCCGAGGAGATCACGAATGTAAAATTAGAGAGATTAGAGCGCGCACGGAGGCTTTCAGACAGTCGTTCTTCCCGCGAACCATACTGGAACAGGAAAGGGAGGTAATGACAGTGGCACGTAAAGTGCCCTCCGCCACACACCGTTGGGTGGCTTGCGGAGTATCAATGTAGATGTAGATGTAGATGTGAACTGTCATGCCTATAGGTAACACTGACAGTAATGGGTGCCAAAAACAAGAATCAGAAGTTCATTTTGTGTGGTGATGTAATTTTGCACAGCTTCTACAGCTGACGTGAAGCATAACCAATTGGTTTTTCTCCACCGTTTTGTATCTGACTGAAAATACAACCAGCTGAGACATTGCTAGCCCAACCAGCTGAGACATTGCTAGCATCACACAACAAGATTAAAGGTAGAGCAAAATGCCGATAACCCAAGACAGGTGCACTTGTTAAGAGTGTCTTTCAGTTTTAACATGGCCCTCCTGCTATCCATTGTCCAGACAGGAGCAACTCCCTTCGTTAGTAATTTTGCAAGCCATTTTGTGGTGACCGGATAGTTCTCCACAAAACGGCGATAGTAATTTATTAACCTGAGAAATCAGTTGCAATTCTTTAATGTTCCTCAATGCTGGAAAATCATTCACTGCATTTTTTAATTGTGGTTCTGGTCTTGACCATCTGCTAAAATTATATGGCCTGGATAGTGCAATTATGATAGTGCAAAATCGCAGTTTTTGAGTTTCAAATTTATATTAGCATCACTAACATGGGTTAAAAGAAGGTTGTATACCTGGAAGAATCCTGGAAATACTAAAAGGTATCAGATAGATTATATAATGGTAAGACAGAGATTTAGGAACCAGGTTTTAAATTGTAAGACATTTCCAGGGGCAGATGTGGATTCTGACCACAATCTATTGGTTATGAACTGCAGATTGAAAGTGAAGAAACTGCAAAAAGGTGGGAATCTAAGGAGATGGGACCTGGATAAACTGAAAGAACCAGAGGTTGTAGAGAGTTTCAGGGAGAGCATAAGGGAACAATTGACAGGAATGGGGGAAAGAAATACAGTAGAAGAAGAATGGGTAGCTCTGAGAGATGAACCAGTGAAGGCAGCAGACGATCAAGTAGGTAAAAAGGCGAGGGCTAGTAGAAATCCTTGGGTAACAGAAGAAATATTGAATTTAATTGATGAAATGAGAAAATATAAAAATGCAGGAAATGAAGCAGGCAAAAAGGAATACAAACGTCTCAAAAATGAGATCAACAGGAAGTGCAAAATGGCTAAGCAGGGATGGCTAGAGGACAAATGTAAGGATGTAGAGGCTTGTCTCACTAGGGGTAAGATAGATACTGCCTACAGGAAAATTAAAGAGACCTTTGGAGAGAGGAGAACGACTTGTATGAATATCAAGAGCTCAGATGGCAACCCAGTTCTAAGCAAAGAAGGGAAGGCAGAAAGGTGGAAGGAGTATATAGAGGGTTTATACAAGGGCGATGTGCTTAAGGACAATATTATGGAAATGGAAGAGGATGTAGATGAAGACGAAATGGGAGATAAGATACTGCGTGAAGAGTTTGACAGAGCACTGAATGACCTGAGTCGAAACAAGGCCCCCGGAGTAGACAACATTCCATTGGAACTACTGACGGCCTTGGGAGAGCCAGTCCTGACAAAACTCTACCATCTGGTGAGCAAGATGTATGAGACAGGTGAAATACCCTCAGACTTCAAGAAGAATATAATATTTCCAATCCCAAAGAAAGCAGGTGTTGACAGATGTGAAAATTACCGAACTATCAGTTTAATAAGTCACAGCTGCAAAATACTAACGCGAATTCTTTATAGACGAATGGAAAAACCGGTAGAAGCGGACCTCAGGGAAGATCAGTTTGGATTCCATAGAAATGTTGAAACACGTGAGGCAATACTAACCTTAAGACTTATCTTAGAAGAAAGATTAAGAAAAGGCAAACATACGTTTCTAGCATTTGTAGACTTAGAGAAAGCGTTTGACAATGTTAACTGGAATACTCTCTTTCAAATTCTGAAGGTGGCAGGTATAAAATACAGGGAGCGAAAGGCTATTTACAATTTGTACAGAAATCAGATGGCAGTTATAAGAGTCGAGGGGCATGAAAGGGAAGCAGTGGTTGGGAAAGGAGTGAGACAGGGTTGTAGCCTCTCCCCGATGTTATTCAATCTGTATATTGAGCAAGCAGTAAAGGAAACAAAAGAAAAATTCGGAGTAGGTATTAAAATCCATGGAGAAGAAGTAAAAACTTTGAGGTTCGCCGATGATATTGTAATTCTGTCAGAGACAGCAAAGGACTTGGAAGAGCAGTTGAACGGAATGGACAGTGTCTTGAAAGGAGGATATAAGATGAACATCAATGAAAGCAAAACGAGGATAATGGAATGTAGTCAAATTAAATCGGGTGATGCTGAGGGAATTAGATTAGGAAATGAGACACTGAAAGTAGTAAAGGAGTTTTGCTATTTAGGGAGTAAAATAACTGATGATGGTCGAAGTAGAGAGGATATAAAATGTAGACTGGCAATGGCAAGGAAATCGTTTCTGAAGAAGAGAAATTTGTTAACTTGGAGTATAGATTTAAGTGTCAGGAAGTCGTTTCTGAAAGTATTTGTATGGAGTGTAGCCATGTATGGAAGTGAAACATGGACGATAAATAGTTTGGACAAGAAGAGAATAGAAGCTTTTGAAATGTGGTGCTACAGAAGAATGCTGAAGATTAGATGGGTAGATCACATAACTAATGAGGAAGTATTGAATAGGATTGGGGAGAAAAGAAGTTTGTGGCACAACTTGACTAGAAGAAGGGATCGGTTGGTAGGACATGTTCTGAGGCATCAAGGGATCACCAATTTAGTATTGGAGGGCAGTGTGGAGGGTAAAAATCGTAGAGGGAGACTGACAGATGAATACACTAAACAGATTCAGAAGGTTGTAGGTTGCAGTAGGTACTGGGAGATGAAGAAGCTTGCACAGGATAGAGTAGCGTGGAAAGCTGCATCAAACCAGTCTCAGGACTGAAGACCACAACAACAACAAAATGGGTTAATATGTTTTTTATTTACTTTGCATGTTCTCTCACTGAATTTGAAAAGACAACTGTGTTATCCAGGTATACTAGTCACATGGTACAACAAAAGCTGTCTTTTTCTCCATCTTTAATAGCTACATGAATCTGATAGTAGCTGGTGCATGGTGAAGAATTTGCATTTGACAAGATGATTGAAAATATCATCAATCCTTGCAAATAATGCTGCAAGCTTTTCCTCTGTAACTGGTTTTGTTGGGGACTACCACTGTAACGAGCATACATAAACAAGGTGTATACGACCCGGGACAACCGGGTTTTTTTAGAATTCTAGGTATTTTTCATTGTTTTCAGTTATTTTTTTGTAATTTTGACTGGTAAGAACCGATACTCTAACAAAGGATATTACTGTACCCCACTACTGCAGAATAATACTTCGACAATAAAAGATAAACGAGAGATAAGAACGAAAATTACTTAAATTGCAAAGGAAATGCGCCATATACAATGACGACACACAGTGCTCGTGCAAGTGTCTGCCAAATGCAAAATGTGTCAAAGGCTTTAAGAAGACTATGCAATGCTTCATAACAACAAATTGCCTCCGGTGAGTGTGAAGTCACAACTGTCTACATTAGATTCGTTTTAGCAGTTACGAGCGGGCTTATGCGCATGCGCAGTTGAGTTGCTTTTGAGTAGTAGATTCTCCTAATTCTGGCTACAGGAATGTGGATGTTGGCTGTGCAAGCAGTCGCATCAAGCAGCTAGATGCTACCGGGAGAAGGGGGTGCCAAATTCATATTCTTGAGGAAAAAAACTTGTATCGCAAAGTGCCTAGGATGCAGCGCATGTTTGTCTATTGATTATTCATATGATTTTGAAACGCATCCCTATTGGATTTTGAACATTTTTGAACACATTTTAAGTTTATTTCTGACTGAATCATAAGTAGATTTTTGAATGCATGCATAGTGTATGTGATGTCTCATCGCATCTAGAAATAAACTTCCCGTAGATGGGACAGGGCTATACGATCTGAGCGGACTAAAGCCAAACGGATGAATGCCAATTGCTGTCTGATTATGTGGTTGATTGGGTTTGTGAAAGATCAGTGTTGTTATAATTACTAGCGAAATCCATAGATTCAGACTACCAGAGTGGAAATAAACAACGCTCCGGAATAACAACGTGCGTCTCACGGGCCCTGAGAAATCGCTTCATGACGTCATCAGTAAGGCTGAAAGCGTGACAGCGCTGCCTGGTGACTAGACCTGTAAACAACTCTGTTGACGTAAGTGACGTCACACGTTGAACCATGTGCAAGAATGTGTCATGAATTTATTAAATTAAAGAGCGTTTGACTCATTTAAAAGTCAACTCTTTGATGATGAGTCATTTAGAAGAATTTGGAGCCCTGAAGATCAGACATTTATCTCATTATTGTAAATTTTACTGGCACATTTGTGTGATGTATCTCAAAGTGCAACACACACAAAAAAGATCAACATTATATGCGAAAACTTAACTTCTCTTGCAGCATATTAACCTTAGAGACCAATATTATGTGACAGCTTTGCTTTTCTTGCAGCAACACCATATATATTAATTTAAACTATTAACTTTCCCTGTTTGTGTGTTCGTGCTACTTAACAGTGATGTTGCTGCTGGCTGACTACATCACGTGTCCTATGCTCTGAATATCGGCTGGAGAGATCACGTGACATGAGCTATGACTGGCTTACAAAAGCGCATCGCAATCTTGATTTCTGTGATTTGGAAAGTAACATGTGGTGTTTGGTGGAATTCCAATGTATACTTTTGCAATACGAAAATACGCAGCTTGCATGTTGCTGCACATGAAAGATATTTCCAAATCTTGTCTTTCTCCCTGAGTTTCATTTTCTATTGTGCCTGGAAATTCTATGCCCATGTATAAAACCATAAACATTCAAAGGATGATAAGGGAAAATATACTGTCACTTAACATGGAGAAAGCTTGTTTTCACCTGGGAGAAAGTGTATTTTTATCCGTGAAAAATCAGGGAATTTTTTTTCCTTATCCGCGTATACACCCTGCACAAGAACAAAACATTGTACAGATATCATACGTATGTCATTTTGAAGAGAAACCCTGAAAGCTCTTTTTTCATGTGTACCGTGCAACGGTTCTTTCGTGTTCTCGTCAATACGGTATCAGAACGTTTAAGTTCTACCACTGTAAAGATGGAAGATCCGCGATTCGGAATGTCAGAACTGTCTAGTAAGTAGTGACAGGCACACTCCAAACCATCGACTCTCGGAGACTGATTTTAACCGTGTTCAACCTAATGGTAAATTATCGAACTATTTTTCTCTTAATCATACAGTTTGTGGGAAAAGCAGTGAGAATAATTACTTTTGGAAACCTTTTATCAGACAAAGCCTGTTACAACAATAAACTGTTTCGCTTAATAAAACGGCCGCCAGCCCAAATCGGGCACAGTGTCCACACAAAAAGATGAAGTCAATTTTCGACACTGAATAAATAACTGCTTTCACTTACTATGTAACTGAAAGACAACCACTTAATTTCCATTTACTTGAGTCATTTGGCAGTAAGTACTATTAATCCCACTTTCTGTTACTTATGGAATTTACCACTATACTTCAGTAATTATTTAAAGAAAACACACACGTTTCAACAAGGATACAAAAAAATATTAAAATTATAGCTATTATTCATACGACCAAAACTATTATTTAACATGACTAGATTTCATTTCTTTAGGACTTTTATTTGTTAACATTTAACTAACACCAATATTTTTCTGGCTTTCTTTGACATGGAGAAGCAACATGAACAAATAATGTTAAGATTGTTGCAGTTAAACAATTATGTTATCTTACTTTCAAAAATGCTATTGAAAACTTATCCTCATGGTCACGAAAAGTGGTGGTTCTTAAACCGATATGTGCAAACTTTAGTATTTAACAATGATTTTCAGAATTTACTACCAAAACAATACTATTGCCAGTAATTTACTATTATTCAAGCTTCAATAAACATCAGAATACTAAGAATAAATTCATTTAGGTAAGGACCATACTGAGGTAAATGAAATTGGAAAATTATGGTTAAACACAAAGGTACATTTAACACTTATATTCCACTGATTGAAGAAGGATGGTTCATACTGTGATACACTTCTAAGTAAAGTACTTTGCCTGTTATTGATGTCGAAGGTGGCGTGAGGCGGTGCTGCGTAGTAACATTGCACAGGTACGGCTCTTGATGTACATAACTCTATCTTCCTCTTGTTGGCGATGATAAAATTGCAAATTTCTGAGATATTAATTTATTGCTGTACTGCGCCAATCATGTAGAACACGTCTGAGCATGTTCACCACTTGCAGGGCAGCTACCGACTGTGTGTCTCACTTGAGCGCCAATTCTCACTCGCATGCCCCACCACCTTTCCCATTCCACCACAGAACGGAGTTCCGTTCTACCTATGATCCCTACACATTTTCATTTTACACTTCTGCTTACAAAAACCCTAAGTATGAACCATCTACAATTGCATGACAGCACATACATACAAAATTGACATAATTAATTACAGTTGTACTTGAAATATTACATAATTATTTACAAAATATGTTTTAATACATTTATTCCACCTACATCAAAGAGGTTATTTTTAACAGATAAACTACACTTAACAAAAGCTTACTCTCGTTACAGTATTTACTTAATTTTTCTAAGTTATTGTTGTTGTTGTTGTGGTCTTCAGTCCTGAGACTGGTTTGATGCAGCTCTCCATGCTACTCTATCCTGTGCAAGCTTTTTCATCTCCCAGTATCTACTGCAACCTACATCCTTTTGAATCTGCTTAGTGTATTCATCTCTTGGTCTCCCTCTATGATTTTTACCCTCCACGCTGCCCTCAAATACTAAATTGGTGATCCCTTGATGCCTCAGAACATGTCCTACCAACCGATCCCTTCTTCTGGTCAAGTTGTGCCACAAACTTCTCTTCTCCCCAATCCTATTCAATACTTCCTCATTAGTTATGTGATCTACCCATCTAATCTTCAGCATTCTTCTGTAGCACCACATTTCAAAAGCTTCTATTCTCTTCTTGTCCAAACTATTTATCGTCCATGTTTCACTTCCATACATGGCTACACTCCATATAAATACTTTCAGAAATGACTTCCTGACACTTAAATCAATACTGGATGTTAACAAATTTCTCTTCTTCAGAAACGCTTTCCTTGCCATTGCCAGCCTACATTTTATAACCTCTCTACTTCGACCATCATCAGTTATTTTGCTCCCCAAATAGCAAAACTCCTTTACTACTTTAAGTGTCTCATTTCCTAATCTAATTCCCTCAGCATCACCCGACTTAATTAGACTACATTCCATTATCCTTGTTTTGCTTTTGTTGATGTTCATCTTATATCCTCCTTTCAATACACTGTCCATTCCATTCAACTGCTCTTCCAAGTCCTTTGCTGTATCTGACAGTATTACAATATCATCGGCGAACCTCAAAGTTTTTATTTCTTCTCCATGAATTTTAATACCTACTCCGAATTTTTCTTCTGTTTCCTTTACTGCTTGCTCAATATACAGATTGAACAACATCGGGGAGAGGCTACAACCCTGTCTTACTCCCTTCCCAACCACTGCTTCCCTTTCATGTCCCTTGACTCTTATAACTGCCATCTGGTTTCTGTACAAATTGTAAATAGCCTTTCGCTCCCTGTATTTTATACCTGCCACCTTTAGAATTTGAAAGAGAGTATTCCAGTCAACATTGTCAAAAGCTTTCTCTAAGTCTACAAATGCTAGAAACGTAAGTTTGCCTTTCCTTAATCTTTCTTCTAAGATAAGTCTTGAGGTTAGTATTGCCTCACGTGTTTCAACATTTCTATGGAATCCAAACTGATCTTCCCTGAGGTCCACTTCTACCGGTTTTTCCATTCGTCTATAAAGAATTCGCGTTAGTATTTTGCAGCTGTGACTTATTAAACTGATAGTTCGGTAATTTTCACATCTGTCAACACCTGCTTTCTTTGGGATTGGAAATATTATATTCTTCTTGAAGTCTGAGGGTATTTCACCTGTCTCATACATCTTGCTCACCAGATGGTAGAGTTTTGTCAGGACTGGCTCTCCCACGGCCGTCAGTAGTTCCAATGGAATATTGTCTACTCCGGGGGCCTTGTTTCGACTCAGGTCTTTCAGTGCTCTGTCAAACTCTTCACACAGTATCATATCTCCCATTTCATCTTCATCTACATCCTCTTCCATTTCCATAATATTGTCCTCAAGTACATCGCCCTTGTATAGACCCTCTATATACTCCTTCCACCTTTCTGCTTTCCCTTCTTTGCTTAGAACTGGGTTTCCATCTGAGCTCTTGATATTCATACAAGTCGTTCTCTTATCTCCAAAGGTCTCTTTAATTTTCCTGTAGGCAGTATCTATCTTACCCCTAGTGAGATAGGCCTCTACATCCTTACATTTGTCCTCTAGCCATCCCTGCTTAGCCATTTTGCACTTCCTGTCGATCTCATTTTTGAGACTTTGTATTCCTTTTTGCCTGTTTCACTTACTGAATTTTTATATTTTCTCCTTTCATCAATTAAATTCAATATTTCTTCTGTTACCCAAGGATTTCTACTAGCCC
The DNA here is from genome assembly GCF_021461385.2 of Schistocerca piceifrons. Classification (NCBI taxonomy): domain Eukaryota; kingdom Metazoa; phylum Arthropoda; class Insecta; order Orthoptera; family Acrididae; genus Schistocerca; species Schistocerca piceifrons. The sequence goes on from NC_060149.1 coordinate 964,459,408, forward strand.
TCGTCTTTTTACCTACTTGATCCTCTGCTGCCTTCACTACTTCATCCCTCAAAGCTACCCATTCTTCTTCTACTGTATTTATTTCCCCCATTCCTGTCAATTGCTCCCTTATGCTCTCCCTGAATCTCTGTACAACCTCTGGTTCTTTTAGTTTATCCAGGTCCCATCTCCTTAAATTCCCACCTTTTTGCAGTTTCTTCAGTTTTAATCTACAGGTCATAACCAATAGATTGTGGTCAGAGTCCACATCTGCCCCTGGAAATGTCTTACAATTTTTAACCTGGTTCCTAAATCTCTGTTGTACCATTATATAATCTATCTGATACCTTTTAGTATCTCCAGGGTTCTTCCATGTATACAACCTTCTTTCATGATTCTTAAACCAAGTGTTAGTTATGATTATGTTGTGCTCTGTGCAAAATTCGACCAGGCGGCTTCCTCTTTCATTTCTGTCCCCCAATCCATATTCACCTACTATGTTTCCTTCTCTCCCTTTTCCTACACTCGAATTCCAGTCACCCATGACTATTAAATTTTCGTCTCCCTTCACAATCTGAATAATTTCTTTTATTTCATCATACATTTCTTCAATTTCTTCGTCATCTGCAGAGCTAGTTGGCATATAAACTTGTACTACTGTAGTAGGCGTGGGCTTCGTATCTATCTTGGCCACAATAATGTGTTCACTATGCTGTTTGTAGTAGCTTACCCGCATTCCTATTTTCCTATTCATTATTAAACCTACTCCTGCATTACCCCTATTTGATTTTGTGTTTATAACCCTGTAGTCACCTGACCAGAACTCTTGTTCCTCCTGCTACCGAACTTCACTAATTCCCACTATATCTAACTTCAACCTATCCATTTCCCTTTTTAAATTTTCTAACCTACCTGCCCGATTAAGGGATCTGACATTCCACGCTCCGATCCGTAGAACGCCAGTTTTCATTCTCCTGATAACGACATCCTCTTGAGTAGTCCCCGCCCGGAGATCCGAATGGGGGACTATTTTACCTCCAGAATATTTTACCCAAGAGGATGCCATCATCATGTAATCATACAGTAAAGCTGCATGCCCTCGGGAAAAATTACGGCTGTAGTTTCCCCTTGCTTTCAGCCGTTCGCAGTACCAGCACAGCAAGGCCGTTTTGGTTATTGTTACAAGGCCAGTCCAGTCAATCATCCAGACTGTTGCCCTTGCAACTACTGAAAAGGCTGCTGCCCCTCTTCAGGAACCACACGTTTGTCTGGCCTCTCAACAGATACCCCTCCGTTGTGGTTGCACCTACGGTACGGCTATCTGTATCGCTGGGGCACGCAAGCCTCCCCACCAACGGCAAGGTCCATGGTTCATGGGGGGGTCAAAATTATTACGGAACAAAAAATTTAAAATATACAGATTAATGGCAGTATTATATTTACAATAGAATTACAACTGCCACAGTGTATTTTGGTAATTTGCCGATAGTTGGTGCTAGTCACAAGCATGGTGAGTTGAGGTATGTTGTAGTTTGACAAATGGTAAAGTGAACAGGCATAAATGTCGAATATGGGATTCGAAGCATCCACACAAATGCATTGAATTTGAGCGTGATTCCCCAAAGGTAAATATTTTTTGTGCCTTGTCACGTCAAAAACTGTACAGGCCATTCTTCTTTGTCGAAAGCACTGTCACTGGGTGTTCCTGCTTGGACATGTTTCAGCAGAATGGGGCTCCACCCCATTTCCATCTTGAAGTTTGTGGGTACCTGAACACGGAGCTACTGCATTGGTGGATTGGCCGTGCTGCACAAGGGGACAGCTGTTTCATGAAATGGCCTTCCTGATCACCAGACCTCACTCCATGTGAGTCTTTTCTGTGGGAACACATTAAAGATCTGATATATGTACCACCTCTACCACGTGATACAGCAGAAGTCCGGGAGAGAATACGGGAAGCGACTGCCACAGTCGACGATGCCATGCTAGGATGGGTATGGCACGGTATCAATTACCATACTGACATGTGCTGGGTCTCTCATGGTTCGCATATCAAATGTTTGTAAAAAACAAAAACTTTCACAGTCTCTCTTCAAAGTGCAATATGTATGAGACCTGTACAATGTTTAGTTCTTTTGCCATAAATAATGATTGAAAGTGTTCCCAGACTTTATGTACACCCTGTATGTGACAACCAGGAACTGAAAGAAGGTTTAATTACTCCAGCTTTTAGTAAATCTGAGGCATTTTTGTCTACTGCAGCTGCAAGTGATAAGATGTGCAATATGGTTTCCAGGCTATTGGCTTGGTATCATATGTAGGAATCTTGTGGTACATTAAGAAGTTTGACAGAAGTTGTTTCTTTTCTTCAGATGAAGTTGCAAAGTCAGCTAGAATGGGGTACAGTTGACAGTGAGTATATCTAACAAACAAAACATGTATTTGTATGCCTGTATTGATGAGGAAGGTAGAAGTTCTGCTGTTCATTTATCTTGCAAACTTGAGCAATTCCTATCTCTCTTACCGGATTGGCTTTGCAGAAGGGGAGCAAGGAGCAGTGGCAGAACTGATCCATTCACATTTCGCGTATTCACATTCCTTCGAGCACCTCGTTGACCTGTTTGGTTAGCTGACCAGTGCTGTAGAGATGGACAGTTTTCTCTCTCGTGTCTGATTTTTCTAAAACAAGCACATGCTGGTGCCAAACACTAAGGAGCCGTGTAACTTTTTGTCATTTGCAATGAGTGTAGCACACTTTGTCAACGAATGCACATCAAGTGGGCTTTATCCCGGTGGATGATTAGACGAATTGTTGCACCTCCTTTGTGAGTTGTGTAGCCTAACTTAGCGTACTCAGTATACTTCACCTTGTCACGTACCTGTGGGGTCAATCCTGCGAATGAGTGAATCTGCAAGCAAGTTTCTGATTTCCTGAGTGGTATCTCATTCCTTTCATTACTTTCTGTTAGTACATATGTACGACAACACACAACTCTTATTCGGTCAGAAAATCACTCGAAATCCTCTCCAGAATTTTGATATTTGATGGAAAGATTGTCCTTATAGTAGCTGACTGTATTTATCTCTGTATATATCCTCAACGCATTCTGCAAGTATGTCAAATGCCTTGGTATTTCTCAGCCCTTCCTTGAATCTACGTAAGCATGAGCCACTCCTTGCAATTTCGTGCTGGTACTCCTATAAACCTTTCGTCAGTCGATGGGGACAGTTTCCCTGTATCCATTACATTTTGTACTACTGTGTCAACGTTTACACCTAGTTTAGAACTGCCTATGGGAACACAGAAATAGGAAAGTTAGGCTAGCTCCAGGCACAGTGCTGTTTCGCAGCATCACATTTACTAATGCCTCACTAAGGTGCCTTTGCAGATCATCATTTTTCACACGGAGTTGCTCCACCCGTGTTTGCAATATGTTGGATCCATCTCTAGTTGCCTCTGTGACGTGGTTGAGGGAATTGCTTTAAACTAGACACTCACACACACACACACACACACACCCACCCACACACACACACACACACACACACACACACACACACACACACACACAAAATTTGATCACAGACCTCGATGATGTCAGTGGCAGCATTGGTCCAGAGGCATTTCCCCCTACAAGTGAAGCTTGCACATTTAATATGTAGTAATTGGATAGATAAAAAAATCCAGTCACCAAGTGATGGCAGGAGAAAGGTTTTACTTATGCAAGCTTTTGAAGCCAGTGGCCCCTGCTTCCAGCATAAAGATTGAGCGGGTAGGGAGAGGGGTGAAGGGAAGGGAACTTGAGACGTCTAGGGAAAGGGGTGGGGTTCTGAAAAGTCACCCAGAATGCAAGGTCAGGGGAGACTTAACAGATGGGATGATAAAGGAAGACACCAACCGTTGCTTGGTGAATGGGTTTTTTAGCTATACAATTACAGTATATTGTCAGGAATTGATTATTTTGATTGTTACAATTAAATTGTTCATTGACAGTTGATTGGGCAGCAATGCAGTGGCGATGCCCGGTGTCGAGGTGGCATCGGGACATCATAATCATGATGTGGCCTCGTGCGACCACGATAGAGGAGGCAGACGAGGTTGAATTTCCTTGCCTAATGGCAGTGATGGCAGCTTGGCATTAGGCCTGGGTAGACTGTGGTGGGCAGCTTGGGCTGACTATGCTAAGCACTTGTCTGTTGCACCACAGCATGGAGCCGGACTGTCCTGCATGATGGATTCTTACATCTGTTCACGGCTTAGTAATTTGTATGGGGCACCTCAAAGCTGAAAGTGGGTCAAATTTGGCATCTCACTTCAGATGCCAGTTCTTACACCCACTTGGGGGTGTCGTCAGGATTGGATAGTGATGTGGACTTGTAATTAATATACGTAGTCATGTTGGGAAAAGGAAACTGTATCAGTTTATTTGCTCATAGGGATTACATTGTGAGAATTGTCAGGAGGACAACAGAAGGTAGTTCCAGAACCATCTTGGAGCAGAAGGTAAAGGAGCCAAGGTAAAGAAACTGAGCCATTTAGTGTTTGCTATAGGTGGCGGTTTGAAACATAAGAGAGAGATATTCTTCAGCTCTGATAGCAGTCAGTGTCTAAAGTCAAGTGATCCTGTGGCATTATTTGGTTGGTAGGTAGGTCTTTACAGTGATGATTTATCCTAGTCCATCATGAACTGGCCCATTGTTGTATCAGCAGCAAGGTGACAGACTGAATGGGAGCCCATTTGTAAAATGAAGTAATAGTAATTTCTTGCTTACGGAGACTGGAGTAGCACCTTGCAAACAAACTACTTTCCAATAACAGTTTTAGCCATGGATGTGACATTTCCTGAGCCTTTTACACAACTATTGTGTAACAATGGGTGTTTGCGAGACTTTAATATGGTGCATCGTTAAAGTATATATTTTCAGAATGAGATATTCACTCTGCAGCGGAGTGTGCGCTGAAATGAAACTTCCTGACAGATTAAAACTGTGTGTCCGACCGAGACTCAAACTCGGGATCTTTGCCTTTCGCGGGCAAGTGCTCTACCATCTGAGCTACCAAAGGATGACTCACGCCCAGTACTCATAGCTTTACTTCTGCCAGTATCTCGTGCTTCGGTAGCTCAGATGGTAGAGCACTTGCCTGCGAAAGGCAAAGGTCCCGAGTTCGAGTCTCGGTCGGGCACACAGTTTTAATCTGCCAGGAAGTTTCATATCAGCGCACACTCCGCTGCAGAGTGAATATCTCATTCTGGAAACCTCCCCCAGGCTGTGGCAAAGCCATGTCTCTGCAATATCCTTTCTTTCAGGAGTGCTAGTTCTGCAAGGTTCGTATGAGAGCTTCTGTAAAGTTTGGAAGGTAGGAGACGAGATACTGGCAGAAGTATAGCTGTGAGTACTGGGCGTGAGTCGTGTTTCGGTAGCTCAGATGGTAGAGCAGTTGCCTGCGAAAGGCAAAGGTCCCGAGTTCGAGTCTCAGTCAGGCACACAGTTTTAATCTGCCAGGAAGTTTTATATATTTTCAAATTACAAAAGTATAAATATGAAAAACACTGAATGTGATGCTTAAGTTTTGTAAACATGTAAATTAACATAGCATCTGGTATCTTTTAACATAACATAGATCCCAGCCTACTTCAGCAAGACATGTTATTTGTCCATAAAAACATGTCAAATCTCTTCCTCATGATGAGATAAAGATGTTCATTTAAAAATATTATTTAGCTAGTTAATATATAAAGTACTCCCCACTGTGTAATATTTGCAGAAATGATGAAAGAATTGTCAGCTTAGTACATCATCAAAGTGTGACAGATATGGAACATCTTCTCCTGCTACGAAGGGGTTATTTACTTATTGGGGTTGTGGCTTGGCAGTGTTTTGTAAGGCAGAGAGGAAGAGGCACTGTCTGCAATATCAACACCCAGAATAAGCTTAACAAGGCTAAGGAGCAATGTCACTCTCTTCTGTGGTGTTGTGAGATTCAATTTGAAAATGTTGTTCTCGTTAATGAGATCTGTTTACTCTATGTATATGAATGTCACATAAGAGTAACAAAATACAAAAGAGTTGTTTAAAAGGCAGTTATGTTATTTTGTGGCTTGAAGACTAGAGAGCTGTCTTACAGCCCTCAATCCTCTGCAGATGGAAACATACTCACATGACAAGACATGGTGGCAGTGCATAGCAAGTTTGTTAACATGGAGAAACTACAAGAAGGTAACTGACTTGAGGTAAATGTTTATGAGTAGCATCAGGCTGACAGATCATTGAAATGTAATGTGTCTTCTCAGCTCAGTACAGCCATCCCTCTCTTTTTCACTGTTAAATTTCACTACCAACAATTCGTGCTTTGACCACAAGCTTCATTCACAAAGTAGTAAAAATAATATGGAATAACTATTAAAATAAATGTGAGGGTTACCCAAAAAGTGAGACACTACATTTTTTTTCCTTCAGTAATTGTTCATTGAACACAACGATAAATATACAAAAGAAAGAATGTTGTTTATTCTACATTCCCTATACTTCCACACAATTGCTGCCCTTTTCTATGGTCTTCCTCCACAAGGGTGTGTGTACCCTGTCAGTGCCACTCCTTGTTCTGGTATTGAAGCCACTGTAAGAATCACATCTTTGTCATCCTCAAAATGTCATCTACAAATGTGATGCTTTATTGGGACGAGCAAATGGAAGTTGGAGGTGCGCTAGGTCAGGGCTGTAGGATGGATGAGATGATACTGTCCAACCCTGTTTAATGATGGTTCTGAAGTCCTCAAACTTGTGTGAGGCCGAGCGTTATCATATAGAATCAGTCAATCACCTGGGTTATTATGGTGACAAAATCATTGGAAGCCCCTTTTGGGTTGGTTAATGTGTTCACATCTGCTTCAGAAATATTGGTACTGTGTCTTGGCATCACATCAAAGAGTGAGAAGATTTAGTTTCCTCATGAGATAGTGCGTAACCCATTGTGCACAAAGTTCTGAGTAATTAAGACTATGGACAATTGCATCCACTCTTTCCTTCCTGAGTGACAGCGTCATTGCCAAGTGCCAAGTTGTTCTGCATTGGTCTTTGTGAATGAGCACATCAGCAAGCTGTGCCTGGTCAAGTTTGATAGCCACAAATGGGCTCCCTGAATGAAGCAAATCTTGGAGCTCTGCCGAACCAATGTCTCGTAATGGCCTCACTCTCTTTGCCCAGTGACTAACAGAACTTCTGTCTATTGCAGATGCTCCATAAACAGGATACAAACAATTGGGAATATTCTCGAAGGTTCTATTCTTTGCTGTGAGAAGTTCAATGACGACACGCTGCTTGTAGCTTACATCATATAGAGCCACCATTTCAAAACATTGCTATAGGAATGATACCTGTCAGAATAAATGGGATATTTGTGTGTGCAATTTGGAAACTTCAAATAATGTATATCTTAACTGTCACATTCATACAATTTTTGCTGATTGAGAAAATATGTGGTACATTATTTTCCAGGCAATCTTCGTACTTTCAGTTAGCATGACACCCTCTGTTCGCTGCTGTGTACGGTGGCGAGAACCTGACCAATTGGGTGCAAATTTGATTTACGTGCTAGCTAAAGTGCTATGTGCTATATTTCATGTTGTGTTTGTGTCCTGCAAAAAAATCCTATTTAACTGATGCTCCACTTTACAGATCTCACCAAACTGTCTCATTGTTGGTACAGTTTGTTACGCAAAAATATTGAGAACTCTGATATCAGTGGATGAAACAGTACCTATATTCCAAGTTACAGTTGAAGACTGCTTCATTATTATGAGAAATACAAATTTTTGATGCTAAAACCAGCCAGCTTTTGTTAAATATGAATGGAACGAATGCTTCAGGGCGAGGTGAAGAAAACAGAGAAGGGCACTATGTTGCACCTTCATATTAGGCTAACAACTCTTATGGTGACAGATCTGTATATTTAGTCTTATTCACAGTCCTGGGCTCTTATTTCTAGTGTGATGATGATGAATTATGTTCATGCTGACACAGCAAATGGTTTATGTGTGCATAGGATGGCAGGTCTCAGTTTTGAAATATTCTGAAGGGGTAGCAATACCTTTATAATTTGATGGAAAGCAACTTCCCATTCAAGCAGGATATGTGGACATTGTCAGATGTCTGGTGTTGTGCTGAAGACATTTGGTCCTCACAAGGGGAAGGTCTTGGAATGGCCAACCAATTTGAGTCATATTTGGCAGGGTGCTTGTATAAACCTAAAACAGAGGACTGAGATATTTTGGCTCAAAAAGCTCCCCCATCCTTATATTTGAGGAAACCACTCCTAATTGATTGATTCAAATTTGACGAAATCAATAGGTAATTGAAAATTGGGTGTTTTCATCATGTGGGGGGGTGCTGCTCAGCATATTCCCATTTCGTAGAATCGAAGAAAGACACTGAGTATGCCTATGGTAAACACTGTTCAAAAGAACTGCCACTGACGTAGTGATCAAGGGAGGAGAAGAGAACATATGTTTAATTTCCAAATGCATTCTGCAGTTTTTTCATTAGTATTTTTGCTGTATTGAATCTAGTAGGAATAGGAAAGTGAAAAGGTAATCAGTGAAAAATAATAACAAGGTAGGGAAATAAATTTCTTTAATGACTTGGATTAGAAAGAATTATAATTTTAATCCTGGTTGCCCTACAAAGGCTCTTTCACTCACTGTTACATGCCTTCACTTACCTTTGAACATCTACATGGGTGGTACTTGTCATATAAACATTTGAAGCAAATATGCTTGTGGCACCAAGAACATATAATGAAAGCAGCTTTTGCACAACTACATCATTCATTCTGAAGATTTGGCAGAAAACTGACTTGGGTTACATATAAAAATATTTCGTTTTTGGGAATTACACTGAAGTGCCAAGGAAACTGGTATAGGAATGTGTATTAAAATACAGATAGATGTAAACAGACAGAATATGGCACTGCGGTCATCAATGCCTGTATAAGATAACAAGTGTCTGCCACAGTTGTTAGCTAGGTTACTGCTGCTGCAATGGCAGATTATCAAGATTTAAATGAGTTGGAACGTGTTGCTATAGTCAGTGCATGAGCGATGGGACACAGTATCTCTGAGGTAGTGATGAAGCGAGGTTTTTCCATTTGACCATTCCACAAGTGTACCTTGAATATCAGGAATCTGGTAAAACATCAGATCTCTGACATCGCTGTGGCTGGAAAAAGATTCTGCAAGAAAATGACCAATGACGACTGAAGAGAATTGTTCAATGTGACAGAAGTGCAACCTTTCCTCAGATTGCCATACATTTCAGTACTGGGCTATCAACAAGTATCAGCATGCAAATCATTCAATGATACATCATCAATATGGACTTTTGGAGCTGAGGCCCACTCGTGTACCCTTGATGACTGCATGACACAAAGCTTTATGCCTCGTCTGGATCCGTCAACACCAACATTTGACTGTTGATGACTGGAAACATGTTGCCTGGTCGGATGAGTCTCATTTCAAATTATATCAAGTGTATAGATGTGTATGGGTATGGAACTGGCCTCATGAGTCCATGGACACTGCTTGTCAGTAGTGGACTTGTTCAAGCTGTTGGGGGCTCTGTAATGGTGTGGGATGTGTGCAGTTGGACTGATACAGGACCCATGATATGTCTATATACGACTCTGCTAGGTAACTCTTATGTAACCATCCTTTCTAGATTACCTGTATCCATTCATGGCCATTGTGCATTCTGAAGAACTTGGCCAATTCCAGCAGGACAATGTGACACCCCACATATCCAGAATTTCTACAGAGTGGCTCCAGAAACACTCTTCTGAGTTTAAACACTTCACTGGTCACCAAACTCACCAGACATGAACATTATTGAGTGTATCTGGGATGCCTTGCAATGTGCTGTTCAGATGATGTCTCCACACCCTTGTGTTCTTACTGATTTATGGACAGCCCTGCAGGATTCATGGTGTCAGTTCCCTCTAGCACTATTTCAGACATCAGTCAAGTCCATGCCATGCCATGTTGCAGCACTTCTGCGTGCTTGTGGGCCCCTACATGATATTAGGCAGGTGTACCAGTTTCTTTGGATCTCCAGTGTAATTCTAATGCATACCACGCATGCAACATCACCTAAAAAATTGGTGCTGAAAATTGATCATGAATTATGCTATGAATTGTTGTGGAATGTGGATAGTTGTGAAATTCCTGCTGGATTTCCAGATGTACATTGCAGTTTTGAAACCTCCAAATAAAGTTCTGTACCACGGCTCATTGTAAACTAGCATAGCATATTAAGCTGTCTGTGGTCCCTCGTGACATTTGTTTTCATATGAGGCTTTGGATTTTAATTTTTCACCAATCCAAGTTGTTTGAGAAATTTATTTACCTCCTTGTTATTATTCCTTAATAACTGCCAGATTAACCCTCCTTTTGTTACTAATTTCAATAAGGAAAATAAAGATGACAAAAAATCCAGCAGACTGCATTTCAGAATTGAACACAGGTTCTCTGCTCCCCAGCCAGATGCCTTGATTGTTGCATCAGCAGTACTTTCATTGAATAGCATTTACTTTACGGGTACATAAGTGGCAGTTGTAATAGTTTCTTTTGCAAATCCCTAGGAAAAAAGTTTGCTTCTGTACACCACCTATGATGATTAAAAGTGTTCCATTTTCAATTGTATATCGATCTGGTCAGTTTTGAATCAAATTCACATCATGAACTGTAGGGATGGTGTTCTCAAAACTGATCTTCATTTTATGTTGTATAGAAGCAGGCTGCCAAATATGAGCTGAATTGGTTAACTGCATTTGTGGCCTTCTCCTTGCCCATGTTAAAAATTTACACTTTACGCTGCTATTTTTGCATTGTTGTGAAGTACTGATCGATTGGTGGTAAAAGGTTTCAAAGAAACCATTCAAGCTATAATAGTACTTTAATTTGAAAATCTTTTGACAGTGTATGGTTTCTTTAATTGATTACATTTAATGGGTTTCATATAAATGATTTCCTTTTTCTTCTGTGATGCCATATGTAATGTAGTTAAGAGGTATATTTTCGTTTTCATAGTGCTGGAACAGTGGTATAAGCCATTTGATACTTCAAAAATAAGCTATTGGAAAGTGATACCAAACTCCTCAAAAATACCATCAAAATTGGCAGAAAGTAATACCAGAGTTGACAGAAAACAGCAACAAATAGGCAAAAATAACTCTGAAATTGACCATAAAATAAAATGGATTTTTCCTGTCTCTGCTTACTGTTTGTTAAACAGACAGACAGACATTATTTCCACGACATAATACTTATTTCTTTGAGATTGTGTTCTTCGCAGTTGTAAACCATTGTTTACACCTGATTCTCTTATCTTGAATGTGCTGCCATACAGTGTATGTTCAAGTACAGCGTGTACATAAAATCAAGGAATACTTTCAATTATTTATTTAAACATTGTACAGATGCCATACATACTGCATTTCGCAGAGAAACTTTTTGAAAGTTTATTTTTTTCTATAAACATTTGATATGCGAACCATGAGTATCAGGTAGATGACAATACGGTAATCGAATTCTTGCCTTACCCATCGCAGCATGGCATCGTTGACTGTGGCAGTCACTTCCCGTATTCACTCCCGGAGCTCTGCCACATCATATGGTAGAGGCAGTACGTACACAAAAGAGTCACACAGAGTGAGATCTGGTGACTGGGAGGGCCATTTCATGAAACAGATTTCCCCTTCGGTAGCATGGCCGAGCCATCGGTGTGACTGCTCCGTTTTCAGGTACCCAGGAACTTCACGATGAAAATGGGGTGGAGCCCCATCCTGCTGAAAGATGAACAGAGAGTCCAATCTCATTTGAGGCATCAGCCATTGCTGCAACATGTACAAGTAGGAATTTCCAGTGACAGTGCTCTTGGTGAAGAAGAATGGCCCATACAATTTTTGACGTAAACAAGACACAAAAAACATTTACCTTTGCAGTACAGTTTCAGATTCTTTGTTCACCATTGACCACCTGAGGTGGAATAGGCAAATTAAATGGATATCATATAACATTTTCCGTGAATAGTACCTTAAAGCTAAATGAGCTTTGCAAATAGCGCCCATAGATGATAACATACACCATAACATAAGATAAATACTTTCAGTGACACCACATAATGAAATCCTTAAAAATTAATGTTGATTGATTTTATATTCATAAATTCTGTTACATTGTAAAAAGGATTGATTAGTAACCAATTTAGTAGCTTGCTCTTGAAGCTACTTATGTGATCCGACCGAGAAGAAAATGGAAGTTTATTAAATATTCTTAGACTATTGATTAGATGGGAATTCGCTGTTCTTGTCAGCCTGTGCCTAGGTATGTCTAATTTTGTTTTGCCTCTGGTATTATGGTGGTGCATGTTTTCCCTCATTTCAAAATCTGCTATATTATTTTTTGCATACAATTCTGAGGCATATATATAAAAATTAATAACGGTTAATATTTTCAGCTGAATGAACAGTGGTCAGCAGTGCTCTGATCTACCAGAATTGCTCATTGGCCTTATCACTTTCTTCTGAATTTTTAGAAGTTCAGTGATGTGAAGAGAGAGTTCCCATATCAGCAGTCCATATTCTATCTGTGACTGAAAGAGTCCAAAATAAATAACTCATAAATATTCTTTTGTCACCAGGCTCCTCAGTTTCCACATTAAATACGTAACTCGAGACAATTTTGCGCAGGTGTGGTTGATGTGTGTTTCCCACATTAACTTAAAGTCTACATGAATTCCTAGAATTTTAACTGCTTTCACCTATACCTCTTTTGACAATCCCAGTGTAATCTGTTGGTTTTTATAAGGATTGCAAAGCAGTGTATTGGGTGAGAATCAATTTAGTGCTGCTTCCATGTCATCTTGCAGAACTGATATGTTCTTGTGCTGAGCAAACAAAGTTGTGGCATCAGCATAACCAAATAACAAAAGTGGGGATACAATGAGGTAAATCATTGACTGCAGTTATAAAAAAGAAGGGCCTAAGGCCAGAACCTTGTAGGACTCCTGTCTTTACTTCTAGCAACTGTGAGTCTCTGTTTCTGACATAGGCAAACTGCTTCCAATTTTTAGGTATGATTCAATTACTGCCAATGTAGAATCTTGTATGCCATAGAATTTGAGTTTAGCAATTAAGATATCATGAGAAATCCAGTCTAATGCCTTACTTAAATCACATAAAAGAAGTGAGGCTTTATTTTTATTCTCAAAGGTTGTTATTACTTCATTCACAATTGAAAGAACAGCAGTGGTGGTATTTTTTCCCTTGCGGAAGCCAAATTGACTATTAGAGAGTAAGTTATGCGACCCAAAGTAGTGGTTCAGTTAGTTATAAATAAGAGATTCAAGTATTTTCAAGAAAATGGGAAATATTGAAACTGGTTGGTAATTTTTGAGATCATGTTTGTCCCCTTTTTTATACACTGGGATAACTTTTGATATTTTTAGAGTTGTAGGATAGACTCCAAACTTTCGACACCTATTAAACAGAAAGGCCAATGGTTCACTAATTATATGCACTGTTTTTTTAATTATGTAATTGGACAACCAAGAGCAGTCCATGCTCTTGGGAGTTTGAGAACTTTGCCACTACCTTTGTAATCTCAGTGGGTGCGATTGTCCTCCATGTAAATGTATTGTTTACAGGTTGTTGTTGCTTAAGTAGATCACTTGCATTGGTGGTTGTTGTTTCAATTTTGTTCCTAATATAACTTACAGAGTCCATGAAAAAATGATTAACTTTATCCGGGTCAAGAGCTATGCGATGTTCATCATTCCTGCAATGCTCTTGTGCAACAGTATTCCATGCAGCTTTGCACTTATTAGGAGCCCCTTCATTGTATCTTTTGTATACTGTTCTTTTTGCCATTCTAAGCTTAGTTCTGTAGGTTCTCTTACATTCAAGATATGCTTTGTACAAATCATCTTTCTGCTCCATTCCATCTTTATGAGAATTTTTATACATGTGGTACAATGATAACATATTTTCCCTCATATTTGTAAGTTTATCTGTGTACCACTAAATGTTTTTCTTTATAGGTTGGCTTTTAAGTTTGATTTTTATAAGAGGAGAACAAGAATACCACAAATCTAAATAATTTTTAATGAAGCTCTTAAAAGCAGTTTCAGTTTTATTTATTCCCACTTGACAGTTATATATACAGTCCCACTTAATATATCCAAGTTTCTGAATGAACTGGTTTACTACTTCTTCCTTCTGCCCTCTAACCCACATGACCTTTTCCTTAGCATTGGCACCTATGTTTGGGGAATACGCTCAAATTCAGTGCATTTGTGTGGATGCTTCATACCGTAGATTCGACAGTTGTGCCTGTTCACTTTCACAGTACTGTGAAAAGTTACTTGGTTGCTAAAAATGAAGTGTTCAACAATGCCATACCCACCCCATTCACTTGTTACAACTGTGAATAAATCTCAGAATGCTTGTCTTTGTTGTTGCCATTGAGGTTCTGCACTAGCTCCAATTTTAATGGTTTCATAGACAGCTTCTGTAGCAGGACTTTCCACACTGTCATTGGAGTAATTTCCAGTTCAAAGGATGCACGATGCGCTGATTTCCTAGGACTCCTTATGAATATCTCTCGTAAGTGCTCCACATTCACTGCACTCACACTAGGATGTCCGCTTCTCTTCGTCAGGCACAAGCTACCTGTCATAAGGAATTTGTTGTGCCAGTGGTACATGGCCTTTCTTGTTGTTGGCTTCTTACCGTACTTGGTTCTAAACATAGGGGAAAAAAAAACTTTCAGTGTTTATCTTCGAAATGACATATGTGTGATATCTGTACAGTGTTTGGTTTCTGTGCAATAAATAATTGAAACTGTTCCTAGACTTTATGTACACCCTGTATTTTGAAATCTCCTATGTTGGCAAACATATAAGTGTTATATCAAATATTGATAGAAACTGCTTACCAAGCATCAAGGAAGACATTAACACAGACGAGGAAAACCTAGTCAAGGAAAACAATTTTTTTTTGAAACTGGAGTTATTTTAATCTGCCAAAAGAGAAGAAAGTAGCAATATTATGAAAAGGAAAGTTACCACTCACTATAAAGCAGAGATGCTAAGTCATAGATAGCCACAACTAAAAGCCTGTCACAAACAAGAAGGTTTGGCCAGTAAGGCCTTATGGCTGGAAGCTTCTTATTTGTGACAGTCTTTCTGTTGTGCCTATCTGTGACTCAGCATCTCTACCATACGGCGAGTGGTGACTTTTATTTCCATAATATAGTTATATTCCATCCTGGATTTTCCTTATTTGAAAAGAGAAGACAGGTTGGATGAAACAATGCATACTGAGATGAAATAGAAAAAGTTCTCAAGAGTTCCTGGAGCAAGGAGGAGGTGAACAACTCAGTAAGAGCACTTGTTTTTCCTTTCATTCTTTCTATTTAATTTCAGTTTCTATTCCTGCTTCTGTACTTTCTTCATTGGAAAGAACCCGAAAAATGGCGCTGTTATACTTCACTGTGTATGCCTGTATCTACAGCTGCTTGGTAAATAAAAATTATATCTAATGTTATTTGACTGCAATTCTGTATGGGGTGTAATTTTTGCTAGCAGAAAAATATATAATTCCAGTGATACACTATGGCCGACCACTACTTATATTTAGGAGGTGAAATTGCCAGTGCTGCTGATTGTCACACACAAAATGAGGGGGAATGAGGAAGGGAGATATCTCATAACTTTGATGTTCCCCAAGGAGGAAAGATTGATAGCTTGGGGATGATTGGAAGAGGTCCCTCAGACATCAGGAAACTAATGAATTCGAATTTTTTTTATTTCACCCCATACACTTACAAGTGTCCATCAGCAGTACTTGAAATTCCACCTTCTAAAGGTAAGTACTGCCCACCCCATCTGTCTCTTTGTAATTTTATACACAGTTCAGTCACATTAATGTGAGCACTGCCTATGTTTTATATCAACATGCAGTAACCGCTTTCAGACGGCAGATGCCACCATTAGCATTGGAGTATATATAAAGTGGGTCAAGGGGTGATGCAGAAAAGAGTGCAGATGTTGTCATAATGCTGAAACAGAGCTATTTATTGGACATCATTGGTTTTTGGGCCAAGTGTAGAAGCATTTCCAAAAATGCTAAGATTGTAAACTGTTTACGTGCCACCGTGGTGAAAGTATACAGTGCATGGCGAATTAGTGCCATCCAAAACCGGCATGCAGGCAACTGTGGTGCAAAGATATGTGTGGTTGAATGAATATGCAACTGTTGAGCAACTGACCGGCCAGATGAACCAAGGGGCTACCAACCGTGTCTCCTCAATGACCGTTCAACAAATGTTGATGCATATGGGCCTCTGCAACAATGGTTTGGTTCATGCACGTATTCTGGCTGCTGTCCATCATCAAGAAAGGCAAGAATTTGCATGCCACTGAATGGCAAAAGATGGCCTTTTCAAATGAATCGTGTTTTATGCTCCATCAGACAGACGGCTTTTGGCATGTATGGCACTGCAACAATTGTTGAAGGGTTCAGGTCGGTGGAGGGGGTTTATGGTGTTGTGAATATTTTTGTGGTCTCCCCCGGGTGATTTCATCATTCTGGAAAGCACAGTGGTTCAACACAAGTAAGCATCAATCCTTGGGGACCGCATCCACTCATACGCGCAATTTATTTTCCCTTGGCAAGATAGTGTCTACCAGCAGAACAATGGAGTATGTCACACACTTCGTAGTGTAAGTGTGTGGTACCACGAGCACCAGAGGGAGTTCACTGTGCTCATGCTCCCCTGCCTCCCCCTACCCGCTCCCTGCCCCCTCCTCTACCCTAAGGCTGAATTCAAAACCCAGTTGAGAATATGTGGTGACAACTTTGATACTGTTTTTGCCACGAATCTTTGGCCCTCGGCTGTGAAACATAGCACACTTGGCCACGATAGTGGATCTGGAGTGGGTCCACATCCCTGTTGGTACCTTCTGGAACCTCACTGACACTCTCCATGCATGTCCTCACTGTGAAAGATGGCTATTTGGGCTTTTGACAGGTGGTTACAAGTAGTTTTGGACCAAGCAACTTCCTCATGTTAATTTTACTATAGATAGAATACTTGGGCAAATTCCTGTGGTTTTGTTCACAACAATTTTCTTTCTTGTTTTGTTCTAGTGGCAGATTGAAGGATTTGTTGAGAAGTACAAGAAAATGAAAGACAGGGCAGCTCTTTTTAAAGGCAGTTTACATAAGGTAAGGTGGCATAAACCATCTTTTTAAACACAAGAACATGATAATGAAAACCTATCACCATTATGCATTACAGTGTGCTATTATACTCCGAAATATACAAGGTACATCCAAAAAGTTCGATGAATGGTCTCAGAAAATAAAGAAAATGAGAGTTACAAAGTAATCACCATTAGCTACAACACATTTGTGACACTAATTGTAAAGCTATTGAAAACTGTTCATAAACACTTCTTGTGGAATAGTTTTAAGTAACGTGGTCATGCGTTGTTGGATTTATCGCATCATTACAGGAGGTGAGACCGGGTGCTACCAGTACGATTCTGAGACTGAGCGACAGACATTTCCCTCACCTCCCTCAGATAGAAATTCACGATAGATCAAGACTTTGCTTTTGAAAAAAGCAATCAACATCCTTTAATCTTGGATTTTGACAGAAGACTCTTTTTGGGAGGTGGGGAAGACAACAAACATTGTCCCACGGACTGTCACTCGGTCTCAGGATCTTATTGGCAGCACCAGGCCTCATCACCTGCTATGCCACAGATATGCAACGGTGTGTGACCACAGTGCTTTGAGCGATTGCACAAGAAAATTTGTTGGCAGTTTCCAACAGCTTTACAACTGATGTCAGAAGTGTGTTGTAGCTAACAGTGGTTACTTTGAAGGCCAAGACTTATTTGGTGCACCTCTTCTTGTTTGTCTTTTCTGTACAGATCTTTTTGTTTTCATATAAGTGCTGCAATCTGCACCCATTTGGCTCTGCGTGCTGTTGTCAAAAATTGTTCTCCCTTTCTAATGTTACCCCTGCTCCCTCCTCTTGAACTTCCCTCCATTACAAAATTGAAATGTTTTTCTGGTGACCTCCTCCTCAGTATTCACCAACTGGGAAATCCAAAAGGAAAAGCATTTCTCCTCCAGAATATTATCAAAAAATGGTTCAAATGGCTCTGAGCACTATGGGACTCAACTGCTGTGGTCATCAGTCCCCTAGAACTTAGAACTACTTAAACCTAACTAACCTAAGGACATCACACACATCCATGCCCGAGGCAGGATTCGAACCTGCGACCGTAGCAGTAGCACGGTTCCCGACTGCGCGCCTAGAACCGCGAGACCACCGCGGCCGGCAGAATATTATCCCCAAGGGGATGCCATTATCGAGCTGTATAGTATAGGTGGATAATAGTGACGTGTTGTGTTGATTGTAGCAAAATTGGGAGTTGCACATGCTCCTAATTTAGAAAATTAAAAGTATGTGCTCTGAGACACTTGCCATCAGAATAATTCCTAATATGAAAGAAATATTTTCATTTACTTGTGGATTTGTGAATGTTTTCTAAGGCAGTTAATGGGCAACGAAAAATGTCTACACCCAAAATGAGATTATTAACGAGTTACATGTGTCTCGTCACCCGAGAAATCTCCTGTCTTAGCCTTTTTAAGAAAGTGGGGACATTGACCACAACCAAACATTCTCTCTCTTCAATCATAACTTTCTCACAATCAAATGTACCACAACCATAATATAAGAAGAAAATGTGACCCACATTATGATCTGATGAATTTTTCTGTAGTACAGAAATGTGTGAAATAGAACTAGCACTGAAATCTTTTAACTTGCTTGGAAGTAATAAAAATTCCTAAGAGATAATAACACGTTATTTGAAAGTAAGAAGAAGAAAATTTTGTGTAATAATCGTGTTATTGTCTTACTTAATTTTTAAGGCAGAAAAATTTGGAATATAGTCTGATTTGTTCAAGTTATGTCTTTCTGGTTTTGTTTGTACATGATTAATAATGCATTCTATGTTATATAATTCATAGAAAAGTTCTTTAAATTTGAGAAATCCAATGCAATGTTAATGTAATCAGGGAACAGTGTTATATGATTTGTAATAAAGTCTAATTTTATATTTATTTTTGATTGACGTTTATGTAATACTAAATTAAATTTTTTGAAAGAGTCCACCTCCGGATACACAAAAGAGATATGTGACAGGGAACGCACGCGCGTGCCCCCCCGCCCCCCCCCCCCCCCCCCCCACACACACACACACACACACACACACACACACAACTATCATCTCCGCATGCTAAGACTGATATGTTTATTTCTGGATCTTCAAACTAATCTCACCACTTCTCTTCACCATCATTGTATTTTCCTGCTCCTGCCTGCACCAGACATGTAGTCTCACATATTCAGTGGCATAAGTTGCAAGATCCCTTGCCTTTTGATATGCTGAACTGTAAAGTGTCACACAGCGTAACAGGAAAGGAGAGACAGTACTGTCAACGTACTATATGTTTACAACTATATGTCTACACCATAAAACAAGGAAGGAAAAGAGCAATTCACAAGAATCACAGCCAGTAAAAACATTGCTCCTGATGTGCACATTTTTGTATGACATGATGTGGAGTTGTAAATGGATTTAGTAACTGATCTGCAATTTTATTTGTCCCTCCTACAGCATTTTAAGCTTTTCACAACTGACACTTGCATTTCTACACGCATGTCAAAGTAGTATTAGTGAATGGAGATAATACAAACAAGAGTTGAGATGCCACAGTTCGAATGTATTAGACTTTTCTGAGGGATGTTCAGTGAGTCACTAAGGAGCTGAAAATTGCATCCCCAGACAAGGATAAGACAAAAACTGAAAGCATATTTGTTTCTCAGTATTAACATGATTTTATGTCTATGTGAGAAATAAGTTGTGTATTAAGGTAGTCTTTCTAGCTGCACTAAGATCCATATAATTTTTCCTATTGTTTCCAACTGTCAAACATTTAAGTAAAACAAAAACCACTAACCATTTGGTCTAGTAATAACAGCGTTTCTGTGTTGATGGGCTGGACTAGTGTGATCCTGTTTTACACCCTTTATTACGAAGTACTAGATGCCACTGAGGCCAACCATTCTCGTACCGGCTGTGTGACAGTGTTCACCCATCGGCCCGGCCAGGTGCCAGGAAAGTGACTACTGGTTGGTGGGCGTAACACTGATCATTTTCTTGAGAGGTGAAGATTTCATTCTTTTTGTCACCTCTACGAGTTTCGAAACTGTGGTAGACATAACAATTAAAATGTTATTTTAAATGTAAGATGAATATAAGCTAGCTGTCACGTCATTCCTGCTTTCTGTTTATAGTCCCCATACATTAATACCAACAACTAAAAATGTTGACAGTGAATAGTGAACCTTTACTGCTGCAGGTAAGTGATAAAAAATTAAAGTTTTTATCAAAATAATTAATGATAATTATATGATAGAATGTTCAGATGTAATACAAACACGTATCATGATCTGAAGCAACAACTCAGAGCACAGTTTGTGAACAGTTAACAATATAGATCAACAAAGGCAAAAGTCAGTTGTTCATGTCCTGTCCTTATCATTCTTATGTTACATTTCCACATATTGCTCACTGTGTGTATGCTACCACAAAGAAAAATGCTTTTATGACCTTAATGTGCTGAATTGAAAGCAAATACTACAAAGATATTATTGTGATCATGTATTATTTAGAATCTTGAAAAAATCTGATTAGAAAGAAAAGAAACAGAACTGTGTAGCACAAAAAGGATTGCTTGAAGCCATCTACTCACAAATGGCTAAAGACTTTCATTTCCTATTTTTTGATAATGACACAGAAACTAAATTTTGTTTGTGACACAGTTTCCAGTTGCTGTGACAACCATCCGTGGACATTGCTTAGCTGCAACTTTGTATTGTGCATTTGCTCTCTCATTGACAGAAGATCGCACTATTAGTGAACACCAGTTCTGTGGAAAGTTGTCCTGTAATGTATGCCAAAATAAATGCTATTATAAAAACAAAGATGAGGTGACTTACCGAACGAAAGCGCTGGCAGGTTGATAGACACACAAACAAACACAAACATACACACAAAATTCAAGCTTTCGCAACAAACTGTTGCCTCATCAGGAAAGAGGGAAGGAGAGGGGAAGACGAAAGGAAGTTAGTTTTAAGGGAGAGGGTAAGGAGTCATTCCAATCCCGGGAGCGGAAAGACTTACCTTAGGGGGAAAAAAGGACAGGTATTCACTCGCACACACGCACATATCCATCCACACATACAGACACCTGGATATGTGCGTGTGTGCGAGTGAATACCTGTCCTTTTTTCCCCCTAACGAAAGCGCTGGCAGGTCGATAGACACACAAACAAACACAAACATACACACAAAATTCAAGCTTTCGCAACAAACTGTTGCCTCATCAGGAAAGAGGGAAGGAGAGGGGAAGACAAAAGGAAGTGGGTTTTAAGGGAGAGGGTAAGGAGTCATTCCAATCCCGGGAGCGGAAAGACTTACCTTAGGGGGAAAAAAGGACAGGTATTCACTCGCACACACGCACATATCCATCCACACATACAGACACCTGGATATGTGCGTGTGTGCGAGTGAATACCTGTCCTTTTTTCCCCCTAAGGTAAGTCTTTCCGCTCCCGGGATTGGAATGACTCCTTACCCTCTCCCTTAAAACCCACTTCCTTTTGTCTTCCCCTCTCCTTCCCTCTTTCCTGATGAGGCAACAGTTTGTTGCGAAAGCTTGAATTTTGTGTGTATGTTTGTGTTTGTTTGTGTGTCTATCGACCTGCCAGCGCTTTCGTTCGGTAAGTCACCTCATCTTTGTTTTTATAATTTTTCCCACGTGGAATGTTTCCTTCTATTATATTGATATCATTAAATAAATACTATAATTGATCTTGAGTATCTATTCCTTGAAGTCAAATTGATGACCGCTCTCAGATCTTTGATAAATGTTTATTACCGGTAAAAATAACCCACAATCCGAAACGGTAGTGTGACAGTGTTGATGTAAACACAGAGCATTTCATCAGATGAAGAGTGACGTATTAACTTAACCACTGTATTCCTGGTGCTTACAGTTTGATACATCCAGTTTCCAGGAATGTAACCCATGTACACTGTCTTTCATAATGTTGACACAATTACACAACCCATATGCTGCCTACTGAATGTTTCCAAAAAGTTAAAGGTAATGCATGTCACTGTAAAGACTGTAGAAAAAGAAAAGAAAGATGTTAATGAAGATGTTAGGTGGACTGACTTTTGATAATATGAATGCAGATAGGTTAATCATGTGAGAGATTGCCACTGACTGACTACTTTGGGTAGGATTGGTCTTATAAAGGGTGGTGTAAAGATTTTTGCTGCATTTGGAATCTTGTAATTATTTGAAAATGACTAGGTTAAGTTTTACTACTTTGGATGGGCTGTATACTCAGAACAAAATTGGGTTTATGAAAAATGTTGTGGATTATTACATTAGAAAAATTCGTGCAACCACTTTATTCATCCATGTTAGGAACACCCCAGCTAAAAGTTTGACAGTCATATTTAAATGTATAATGCCTTATGTTAATTTTATTAAGTTTTTAATTAATTACTTTACATATTAATAAAGGATGCCATGCAGTCCACAAAAATAATGTCTATGATAATACACAGGTGAACTTCAGAAGTAAACAGATATTATGACACAAAAGAAAATAGTGTGCCTGGTTCCAAACTTTAAGTGTGTATATATTTTAACTGAATTATTTTCCAGTGAATCAAAATATCTTCTCACAGATAATGGAATGCTTTCCGGTGGGTGGTGTCACTGCTTCAGATTATTCCGCTCAGCTCATTCTAAATTTCCTATCTCGTATAATAGTGAAGTTTTCAGTTGATAACTTTTAATTAGTACAGTACTATGCACCACAGCATCATCAGCAAACAACCCCAGATCGCTGCCTATCCTGTCCTCTAAATCATTTATCTGTATATACAGAACAACAGTGATCGTATCACACGTACCTGGAGCACACCTGATGATACCATTGTCCCTGATACTGGGTTCTATTACTTAAGAAGTCTTCGAGCGATTCACATATCTGTGTGAACTTATTCCATATGCTTGTACCTTCATTCAGAGCCTGCAGTGGGGCACCGTGTCAAATGTGTTCCAGAAATCTATGGACTCTGCCTGTTGCCCTTCATATGTAGTTCACAGTATATCATGTGAGTAAAGGTTGATCTGAGTTTCACACGAGCAATGCTCTCTCAAGCTGATTTGTGGACATAATCATCTCAGTCTCAAGAAAATTTGTTATATTCAGACTGGGAATATGTTCAAGGATTCTGCAACAAACTGAAGTTACTGATATTCGTCTGTAATTTTGCAGGCGTGTTCCTTTACCCTTCTGCCACTTGGGACTTTGTGCTGGACGAGAGATTCGCAATAAATGCAAGCTAAATAAGGGATAATGCTGTGGAGTATTCTTTGTAAAACCAAATTGGGAGTACATCCGGACCTAGTGCCTTATTTGCTTTTAAATCTTTCAGTTGTTTCTCTGCGCCAGGAGCCTGTCCGATGGTCATATGACTGTATATTTGTATGATTTTGCTGCGTGAATGATTTCTTGGATATGAAATTTAAAACTTCAGCTTTCATTTTGCTGTCTTCAACTGCCACACCTGACTGCTCAACAAGGGACTGAGCAGAAGCGTAAGACGCACTTAGGGATTTTACATAGTACCAGAATTTTCTCAGGTTCTCTGCAAGATCTTTTGCTAAGGTATCACGGTGGTAGTTGTTGTATGCTTTGCGCATAGATCTTTTCGCAAACATACGAATCTCTATTAACCTTTTGTTGTTGTCATTTTTGCGGTCTCTTTCGAACTGAGGGTGCAATAACCTCTGCTTCCACAGCATCTTCCAAATTTCATTATTAAACCATGGAGAGGCTTTTCCATCCTTTATCCACTTACAAGGTGCATAACTCTCCAGACCATGATTTACAATCTGTTTAAACTTTACCTGTAACTCCTCTACTTGCATCTTACTGGAACTAAGTGATGTTAATTCACTGGCTAAGTGAGATGCTAACAACTGCTTATCTACTCTTATCTACAAGAAACACTCTCCTAGCCTTCTTACTTGATGTAATATCTTTCATAACCATGGTTAATTGCTAGTTATGATTGCTAATCCCCATTTCTATACTGATATTGTCAGTAAGATCTGGCATGTTTGTAGCTACAAGATCTAAAATATTTCCATTGCGTATGGGCTACCAAGCTAACTGCTCAAAAGAGTTTTCAGAAAATGTTTTCAAAATTATTTTGGCCATCTGTCTGTCAGTATCCTCAGCAATGAATCCATAGATATACCAGTCTATACTCAATAGGTGAAAGTCACCTCCAACTAGTATTGCATGGTCTGGGAATTTATGCGCAACTGACTGTGGTCTTTCTTTGAAGTTTTAAGAACTGTCACAGTGGAATAGGGTCGCCACTAAAAACATCCGTCTGTTATACGGGACCAGATAACTTCACTGTCGCATTCCACTTCAACCTCAATAGAGGTAATATTTTTGTCAGCTGCAGTGAACACTCCCCCTGCCTTGGAGTCTAATCTGTCTTTATGACATATGTTCCCTGACTTTCTAAATCTCTCAGATCTTTCCACTTTAGGTTGCAGTGAGCTGTTGGTCTCAAGAATACTTTGAGCATGAGAGCTTTCCTGTAGGGCAGGCAATTCAAGAAATTTTGTTATGAATTCTTTGACGGTTTACTGATAAAATTTTGACAGTCGAAGTTTCTTTAGACCTAAAGTGGTCTGACATCCTTTGCTGCGTATTGACTGGGGAGTGTTCTTCAGAGTACTTCAAACTACTGTCTAGTCAAAAAAAACCTCATGTGCACTTCATAAGCACTCTGCTACCTGAGTAGCTGCTTCCTTCATGTAGACCACCCCCTGACCTGACAAAGGGAGTCCTACAAATCCCCAAATCCCCACCAGATAATGCAAGGTCTAGAAATCTGCAGTCAAGACAATCACAGAATCAACGAAGCCTTTGGTTGAGACCCTCCACTCGGCTCCAAACCAAAGGACCCAATCACCACTGGGAACAATGCTGCAAATTGCGAGCTCTGCCTGCACCCCAGACCAAGGCTAGCAGTCTTCACCACCACCACTTCCTCCTCCTCCTCCTCCTCCTTTTCCTCCTCCTCCTCCTCCTCCTCCTCCTCCTCCTCCTCCCCCCCTCCTCCCCCGGCCACCTGTATGAACTGAGTATGGCGACAGAAATCATTGGTGCCAATGTGAGCCACAACTTGCAGACCACTGCACCCTGCATGCTCGATAGCTGCAGGCAGAGCTGCCTCCACATCTTGGATGAGGCTTACCGAGACACTACCGAATGCACATTGTCTTTCTTTCCAGCCCTGAACAGTGTCTGTCTAAGGGGCTCCACAACGCACCTAATTTTGGAGTTCCCAATAACTAGTAAACCCCTCCTCCTGTGGGCCTGCCCATATCCTACTGAAGCAGCAGCCACATATTTACTTAAAGGGCGAATGGGTGAGGCCAAGCGACTGGTCTCCTCATTGGCTCTCCGCCTCGATTGATGCAAATGCATTACCTCCCTATACTCACCCTGCGGTGAGGGTGAATCCACTGCATCATGTTCACTAGGAGGTGCCTGGTTAGCAGAGCCCATGGGCAGAACAAGTGACACCTGAGGTGTCCCATACAACACGCCAGATTCTCCACTACCACTGTACCCTGAGGCAGCAGTCTGAAGGTGACCGATTGTAGCCAGAAGCACCTCAAGCTGTTCGCGGACCACAGCCAACTCCTCGTGCATCCACATACAGGATGCACACACCTTAATCATCCTAGTAAGACCAACTGAGAAGCAAACTATAAAAGCAGATAGAATCCCAGGTACACAACTTGCTACCTTCCTGACGTGTCACAAATGGGTATTGATGCATTAATTAGCTAGTTGTTCAGTGAGCAATTCTGCGCGACAGTCTGAAGGATTTTTCCTTACAAAAATGTGAAATTAAACCTATTAAATAGAGCAGCATATGCTAAATTTAGTAAATGTACTACAAGGAAAAGAAGGAAATTCATGAAGACTTAACTTATTGCTCTGTACGATGACTGGTATGTTGTTGTATTAATAATAAATGAAAAAAGGAAATGACATGACAACTGGCTTTTATTAATCTTATATTGAAATTAAGATTTTAATTGTTAAAAATCAGATAGTGTTGAAACTAGCGAGGGCAAAAATAAGAATGAAACCTTCACTTTCAGGGAAATATCAGTGTTCTGCCACAGCAACAGTTGTGACCTTCATAGCACCCAACAGACCTGGTGGGCAGAGACTGGTATGCAACCAGTCCAAAAATTATTGGCGTCAGTGGCCTCCAGTGCATTAAAATGCTCTGGGAAAAATAAAACTTCAAATCAGTTACTAAATCAGTTTGTGAATTCCACATTATGTCACACATAAATACATCCATCCTGAGGAATATTTTTACTGCCGTGATGCTTGTAGATGACTATTTTCATTCTTTGTTTTATGGTAGAAGAAAATGAACCTTTTTGTTAAGCCACTTATTTTAATTGAAATTAGTCTTATGTTAACTCCTAATTCAGGTCAGTTGGTATCTCACTTTTTGTTTGCTATAGGGTACAGTATGGACCTGTGTGAATTGGTAGTACATTGGCAGCACTGTGTCTTCTTACCTTTTAAGCTGTGTGACAGGCTTTACAGTGCATCATAACGAAAAGGCTAGATACTGACCATGCCCAACCCATTTACAACTGCTTCCTGCTTCACTCATACCTACATACCAACATGCATTTCACACTGTTATTGTATTATTATTTATTTATATTCCTGTCTTCATTTTAATCTCATCCAGTTTTCTTATTGGTCTTATTTACATCTTGATGTCTTACTACTGTGCTTCATGTAGCTTTATCCTTCCTTCGCTATACTTAATCTGGTTTTGTCTTTTTCCAGTTTTCAGAATATTCCCATATGTTTTAATGCTCTGTTACTATTTTTTTTTCTCCACAATCGATTTTAGTTCCTTCCATCTGTGTAAATACAGAAAAGTTTCCCTACCCCTATACCGAACCCACTCCCACATAACTTGTTTCTGTGTTGCTGCTTAGTTTGTGGAATTGCTCCCAAACAGCTTTCCACAGTGATTCTATGTTATAATTCTGTCATTCCACAGCCCTCACCAACTCAGCCCTACACAATATATAACTGAGTCCTAAACATTTTGTCACTACCTCATCACTGCCTGTAAAATATTTCCACTCTGCTGTACCAACTACCACATCACATTGCCAAATTTGAAACCCACGTACTGCAGGAACAAGAGCAGCATGCACAGTGCCACCTTAAAAACTGTAAAGTCTATTCACTTTGTACACTTATATTGGACTACCACAATCCAGCACCACTACAAAAACCTCTGTCAAACCTCCTTTACATCAGTTAATAGATGCCTGACCCCATCTTGCAGAACTACATATGCTACACTCTCACAAGCTCCCGCCCACCATCCTACTGAACCCAGCACCTAAACAGTCCTGTAACATAGTAGTGAACCTCTCCTCCAAAAGCCTCATTTCAAAGGGGCTTATCTTTTGCCACATTCACAAATTCAGTCATTCTGAGCTTGTTAAAGACCTACTCTCCTTCCTAAAGTGGAAACACTGCTGGACCATTTGTGAATGTAATGAAATTTTATCAGAAGTTTCCACAATGTCTTGAATGGATATGTACTAATATTCAGCTCCATATCTCCTTTGGTTCATTTCTACAGCCTCTCGTGAATAGTTTTCCCGAGTTTGCACCACCTACACACGTGCCAAAGTGTGAACTTTGGATAACTTTTGTGAAAGGTACTTTCAGTTTAGAAGCCCTTGCTTATGTGCACTTAAACAACTTTTTGTGCTGAATTAGAAGATATTATCGTTGACATTTTTAAATGCAAACTGTAAGAGCCGTAAGACTACAAAAATGGCAGAAAATTCATTGCGTGACATTGAGAGCCCATCTTTAACCAGTCACAATTCACAATTTAATCAACAGATTTGGCCAACAACTGTGCTGTCTTCTTGTGCTTTTTGTTTGATAGCCTTGGGCCTTTTCTGCCAAATTATATGCTCCTACCAATTTGGTGCAAATGTTTTGGGTGCCAAATTTGTGTAGTTTTTGGAGTCTGTATCTCAACTGTATGTTCTTTAATCTCTATAATCTTTCTGTATCTAAAAAGAGAAGCGTTTCAACTTGAGAGGCACTGTAGTTTAATTTTTTACTCTTGCCTGCTTATGACTGAAAAAAAAAATTGCTCACAGTTATTACTGTTCATACACATTTTTATGCTCAAACGTGATATTAATGAATAAACAGAAAGAAAAATCAGTGAAACCTTTTTTCTGTCCATAAAAATACAAGTGTAGTTATGTACGAATCAACTTCAAGCAATAAGCAGCAATAAAACAAATGAAAATTCAGAATGTTAGAACTCTAAACACAGCTGGAATAATTCTTTTTCACATCAGAATGAATAAATTGCTATTACTGTCTTGTTCATATTCTGAGTAAATATATTGGATTCCTGATGTTTTGGTGTTTTTATGACTTTTAGACATGTATTGTTCCGGAATTGGTCTTCTCAAAATTTTGTGAACTCAGTCCAAAGTAGTGCTGCTGGTACCAGAGTTGTTGTAATTTAACCTTACCCAAAAAGATAGTGTTTTTAAACCCATTGTAAAAAAAAATCAATAAAACCCAACTATATCTAATATGAAAATTCAATTAACATACAAAATGTTACATAGTTACCCTTACACGAACTAAAGAGAGCCATCATATTTACTGAAGGCAAATATGTAGTGTCACAAGAATTTATTTTATTAATATTGTGTTTTAACTTTCCTTGCAAGTTAAGAAATGCAACTAAAATAACATTTACACTCCCAGCAAAAAGAAACTGACTTGATGTAGAATTGTCATGAGAGTAAAGTACTATTAACTACGTTTTGGAAGCATGCAGAAATTTGTAGATCTTCACTAATTTCTCAGTTCTTTTGTCTCCTAAATTTTTTATTAATTTTGCCCAAATGAACTGGCAGATGGACAAGATTCTTTCAGGTGCATTGCTGGCAGGGCACGGAAAGAGGCACTAATGAAGTAGTTGTAAGAATGGGTTATTGTTTTCAATAGAGTAATAATAGGAATTTATATTGAAATGTTTAATCATCAATCTGAAAAGAAAGCAATAAAATCCAATTTCAAATACTTTTCTTTCATTTTTTAAACCCATTTTTATTTTCTCCCTGATCCTGGCTGGTATACTCAGTTCATGTATGTGTAATACATAAAAATGGCTAACTGGTGTTGGCTGCAGCTGCTATCAAGGATGGTAACTATGAGGAATTAATGAAGAAAACTGTGTGCCATTTGGAATCAAAGAATGCATGCTGCAATATTGTGAATCATGTCCTGTATAACCTGACCTCGAATCTTATTCAGTACATGCTTTTAAAAGAATATGACCCAGAAGAAATTGTAATAAGAATGTTGTAGAGATGCATCATTCAACTGTAGAAGAGTTAATAGAGAAACTGGTTCTTTAAAAAAGAAAACAAATAAAAAAAAAGTCATGGTCTGACAAGCTACCATTCTCTCTCTCTCTCTGTCTGTCTCTCTCTCTCTCTCTCTCTCTCTCCACCGCTCCACCTGCTGTCCCCCTCCCACCCTCTCTCTCTCTCTCTGTCTCTCTCTCTCTCTCTCTCTCCCCCTCTCCCCTTTCCCAAATTGACATCTGGGTACACCGTGTATGCTTCATATCACTACCTTTTCATTTTTGCTGAGTGCTGGAAACTCTACAGCAGGCTGCTTCTGTGCACCCTACTAAATGAGAGAAATTTCTTCTTTTGTAAACGACAAACATTGTAATGCTTTTTACACACAAGAAAGACTTCAAATAATTCTGTCTGCTTGATAAGCACATTTTGACAACATTTGCAATGAACAAAGTTACAGATTAGAACACATCCTACTATCATGTTTCTTTTGTTCCATGACTTTTTTAAGCACTGTCAAGAATGTCTTCTTCCAAGGAGCCTGTCACAACTCTGAGGTGGTAATCTGCTGCACAGGGAAAACAAAGTACAGCAAGTGGCCTAATGATCTTCATACCAATTAGTAATCTATTTGAGACCAGTAAATGCTACTCGAGCTACTGTTTGTACGAAATCTGAAGATACTTGCAATATCTGTAGGGTGTATAAGAATCCCAGAATGTGACAAGCAGTTGTTCGTCTAGCCTAGTACTTCGTTTTTATGTAATATTCTTCTTTACAGTGTCGATATTGTAGAGGCCTCCTTTTCCGTTCAAGAGGGTCTTGATTATTATTGGTGCAATCTCTTCCTTGCATAGTATGTTAATCTGTCCCCAATATTCTGAGTTCCACTTTTCTTGTCACCTGGTATTTTTAAATAACAGATAAATAAATAAGTAGTGTGACTATAATTAATACCAGTGTAAATAAAATCCTTGTATACTCTTATTAACTAAATAATACTACACCAGGCCATGTGAGAGACATTGTGTCAGTAGTGTTTTATGATGCCCTCCAGATGAAATACTAGCACCACCTCCTAGGTTGAGAGTGTAAATAAATCTTAAATCTTCTCCATCTAAATTTAATTCTTCCAATAGTTCTGGTGAAAGGCGATTGCTTTCATAAAATTTCCATTTACTTAATTTATCTCTGGTTTTATTAAGTCCATCCCAGAGCTTACCTAGTTCCTCTTCTGTTTTTCCTAAATCAACTGTGAACCATAGAGTACTGACTGATAAATCTGTTGTTTCTTGTACCTTTTGAGTAATTAATTCACTTACTCATGCCTCCAAAGTTCTGAAAGTGGAGCCTGGTAAAGCTGTTATGTCCAAATTTTTACCCTGCTCTAACACATGTAACCACATTTGCGTGTCTTAAGAATTGTTCATTTACTTTTGTAAACATTTGTTTAGTTAATTCTTACATATATGTTTTACATTCTGACCTACCTCCTTTAATTGTTCAAAACCAGCATTTCTTACAAGATCACATAGTTCGTTTATCTTAGTACTTAACTACTCTTGTAAAATGGGTAAAATGTTAGCAAGTTAGTTATTTTTGTATTTATCTCCTTTTTTTTTCCTCTTCGTGAGATTCCTGAATATGCTGTTGGAGGCTACCATTTGTGATATTTGTGATATCTACTTTTGCACTTAATTCCTGTCGGTCTTCCACCATTTGTTGCCTAAAATTTATTAATGTAAAAACGCTAATGAGTTGTCTGTTGACTCAGTATTCTAAGCCCAATAACGCTCAACTTTTTGGCCAGCCACTGACTTCAAATTTCTCACAACACATAGTACCACTTGAAGGCACGTTATTTTGATTCAAATACAGCTCACTTACGGTTTTCAGTGGCTCTAGGCACGGCGAACTGCCAGTGCAAAGTGGGACTGTCATGGTGGGAAGGCTACAATAGAAATTGCTGCAGCAGTGGCCAACTCTGGTGTTTGATATACCGCCAATGTAACTGCAGTTAACTGGCGTGTGATGACAAGGAACTGAAGACTAGAAAACAGCCACCGGCTCGAAATCTCAATCTTCTGGATTGTAGACATGTATTTTATTCTGTGTTGTAATTATTGTTGAGTAACTTAATATTCTTGTATTGACAACTAAATTCCTTCTGTTCTTTCTGTATCACTGTATCACTGTATTCTCATCAACAGCTCAATTCTTCATAAACTTTTCTTGAATAAAGTATTATTAATGATTGCTGCATTGAGTAACCTTCACAGTTGACCACATTTTCATGGACAGTGTCCTTTTCTACTGGAACTCATTATGACAAAAATACTAATTTCTTTCAAGTATCTTAACAAATTTTTGCAGATTCGCCATTCTGTGGGGCATTCACCACAAATGAAATTTTTCCTGGGTACTTACATGACAATTTTCTCTGATGAGGGCAGTACATTAGCTACTATTGTCAAAACACCTTTTGCTCATTACCTGCATAAACTGCTCCCCCCCCCCCCCACCCCCATCTCCCCCCCATCTCACCGCCCCATGTCCAAATCAGTGTCCAGCTGTACCCTGTATGCCTTGTATTACTGACTGTGTCTCCTTTTTGGCATGCTGCTGGGTGCTGAAGGCTCAACAACAGACTACTACTGTGCACACTACTACATGAGAGAATTTTCTTCTTCTGTAAAACTCATATATTATTATAGCTTTTTACACACAGGAAAGATATCAAGCTGTTCTGTTTGCTTGGCTAGTATATTTCAACATCATTTGAAACAAACCAAGTTAAAGTCCATAGCATTTCTTGGTTCTGTGTATGTCTGATGCATTGTCACATGTGTCTTCATCCTAGGAGCCTGGCACATATCTGAAGTAGGGATCTGCTGCACAGAGAAAACATTAAGAACAGCAAGTGTGGCCAAATGGAAGCCACTTCCAGTGTTGCTCTGTCCAGTAGCAACATAGTCTACCTCACCATTCAGTCAATATACACATGCAGAAAAACCCAGTGGTCAACATGAATGTCCCACTATCCAAACTACTTTAAATAAATGTGCTCCAGTAGTTGATGGTCATCATTCATCAGTCCTAAATACCCTGTGCAATACATTACTTTAACAAAGTGATAGATTGATAGACTGTAGTCTTGATCTATTTAAATTCAAGGACAACATTTCAAGCATCATCTTGTCTTACATTACAGAGAAAGCAATTAAAGAAATTGAATTTGATCAAGAAAGGTTAGCTGAAGTCCACAGAGTTGCTAGAATAAGAGAAAATCAACAGTTCAAGCCCATTGTTGTAAACAATATTAGGGGAAACAGAGGTTAGAATGATTTTGTAGTATTCAAAGTCAAAGTGTTTAAAGTAGGTGAAGAAATTCCAGCACTTATCAGCTTTTTGCATCCCACTGGCTACGTCCGTTCCTTCCATTGTCCATCTACCTAAGGTACTTAATGGTTTCCGGATCATCACATATTTAAAATCAAAAGCACCATCAATAGCATCAGGAAGCAATATACTTGTTCAGAATCTAAATGAGACGGTATTTGCAATTTATTTAGTCTGAAGTGCAAAGACATTATTCCAGTCATACAGTGTGTTTAAAGTTCTGTCTCTCTGGATTTGTTTTATTGCTGCTTATTGCTTGAAGTTGATTGTACATAACTACACTTGTATTTTTGTGGCTTAAAAGCTGTTTTCTCTCATTTTACTTTCTATTTACTCATTAATGCTGCATTTGAGCATATACACTCTTTATGAAAACCTACAACTTTGAACAAGGTTTTACAGCTGTAAGCAGACAAGGGTCAGCTGCTGAAGCTGAAAGACTGCTGAACAGGTCCAGAAAAACAGGGACACTTCATTGAAAATATATTTATTGAAATATAAGTTTCAAAACTGGGAAAATTAAAGCTGAAAGTACATATTTTATACTGTAATTAGGCCTTTACAAAACATTCATTGTAGAACACACAAATTTGACCATCCGTTATTTCCTTTTCTCTGGTGAACAAAACACTAGAACAGTGTATTATTGCAACCCCGTTTGTAGTCCAGTGGGCCATTCTTGAGAGCACAAGACAGATTCTTAAAAACCAAGTCAAAAAGAAGTATATTTGTGCATTAGAAGTTCATTTGATATGAGTATTGTTTCAAAATTAATTAATTTTAATTTCAATATGAATTGTCCCACCCGTAACACCGAACATCATTAAGTTGTACAAGAGAACACTGTGTAAGCAACCTAGTTTGCGTGTAGGATTCAGCTGGTAAAATTAAAGTATGTTAAGAATAACATTTGCATTTTATGGGTGGGACTTTACGCACTGTATTCTCTCCAATGTTTGAAGCTTTGTCAGAAAATGGGTTAAGAAGAATATTGTTTTAGAATGAAGGTACATGTTTTGGGCACTTATTTTGCCAAATAAAATAATAATAGATATTTTTAACTAAATTTCAAATTACAATACATAGCAGTAATGGCATCAAAGACTAGAGTCCAAAAGTCCTGTATTAAAGAACCACATATTATACCAAATACATGACAAAATAGTAAAACCAAATAAATGTCATTGGTGCCAACATGTATCGTCATGTTTCTTGTGTGTTGAACTAATATAAAGTACTCGGGTTTCCAGATGCGACAGTTCGATGAGTGTCGCTACCATCGTCTTATGGTAAAGTGTTGAAATGTCATCTTGCTTGATCTTATACAGGTACTGCAGCGAGTTGAGTTGTCCTTGCCCTTGACCCAGCACAGATTGGAGCAGATGAGGGAGTGTACTTGAATCCCAGCATGTTCAGTCACATACCAACTAGCACATTGTACAGATATCTCTCAGCTCTGAGTGCTCACAGTGTGTTATGGCCAGTAACAGGTCCAAAGCAGAACTTTGTTAATAGCCACCATCTCTGTTTCTGAGGCCGTTATTAGCCCTAAATTTGATGGATTCCTTTATCATGCTGTCCCAAACTACATTGCATTACAAAGCACTCTCGCTCATTCAGAATACAACATGCAGCTTTCTTCCAAACTGTGCTCAGTGACTGCCAATTTGTCTCTCTGCCCCAGAGCTGATGTGCTCCAGGCAGTACTGCTGAATATGACATTGTGTCTGCTCCGTGTAACATGGCCTACGCTCACACTGAATGCTTTAGATGTCATATGGGCACATCTCCAGATGAAGAAGATGGTGATTATCTTTGAAAACTTGAGTTTTAACTCTTGTTTGTCCTGCTCTGGAAACCTAGAAGATTTTATTAGTATATCCCAGTTGTTCTGGAACACATTTCACACACATATATATATAACTAGTACTGATAATAACAAACAGCTGGTACATAAAGGGCAGGCTCTATTAAAGGGATCCAGTCGGCTACAAAGTGTGGTGGTACTTTTGGAGTGGTATTCTAAGTGAATTTCTAATCAATCATGGGCTGGTTTGAAAATTGTTTTTCCTTGTTTCCTTGTGTTCTGACATACTTTACATCCATTAGGACCTCCTCACTATTGATCTGTACATTGAACAGTGTATCTAAGGCAATCTAATCTAGTGAAGTGAAGAACAAGCATATTTTTTTGAATGGGTTTGTACCAGCTGGAAATGAATGTGTCAGCTTGCGACGTTTGCCTACTTTATTTCTTCACTGATGGTCCTCAGTGTTGACGTACTGTGTTGTGAGACTAGCTGAAAAATGGGCGGTGGAATTTCAACACTGACTACTGTAAATAATGTAGCCGACAGGTGCACAGTTGCGTTCCCAGTTCTTTACTTTCACTGTTCACAACCCCACAATATACACAGTTAATATGGCCAGTGCGCTATTGTTTAACTTTGGATAAGCCTCGTTAATAGTCCTCAGGCAAACATCAGCATACTGCTACCATAGTTTACTGTCGAACATCTATTAGCAGTAGAAAACTGGTCACACAGTTATTGCAGAATAATATGCTACATATTGAATAAACACTGTCATTGTTTTAACATATGACCTATTACACATATTTCACAGTTAATAATACCTCTTGTTTAGCACACTTTGGTAGCTTACCAGTAGCACCAATAATTCTTATTCCAGAAACATGCATCACCACTATACCCTCTGTGTTCTTAATAGCTTCAAAAATGCCTGTGAGATGCCTTTCAAATCGCTACCATTGTCCAGTAAACACTTACCATCAGTTGCTTTTGTTACAGGGTGCCACACTTCCTTTTTACTTACCATTTGATCTTCTTCATACAACAAATCCTCATTAATCCTTTGCCTGGAAAGACTATAATCCAGATTACCAAATTAATTACCAGACACAGTCAAATGACAAATAGCATGGTTCTCTTCCTCATTACCACTCTCAAACTCCAACTCTTCATTACACCTAACATTATCTTCCTTTATTGTTTCTTTATGTAACACATTGTCATCATTATCAATCATAAATTTAAATATCTCATCCTCGTCACTACTGAATTCGTCACTGCTATCATCATTACAGCTACTGTCAGAATCAGACCCACTGTCACTTTGATTGTCATCAAATACTTGGCTTATTAGTTGATTATTGTTTCCAGTATTAGACCATAAAGCAATACACCTGAATTCCTTATGTTCTCTTAAAAATTTACCGTCTGTCTGGACACTTTGGACATCCTGGGCAATAGCAACACACTGTGTTTCATCACTTGATTTTATTATAGTACATTCCTCCTCTACTTTTATGGGATATACATTGCTACCCACACCATCATTCAACATATCACTAGAATTAGAAATTACACTCATCTTACTACTATCATTTACATTACCCTTACCTGTGATTACAGTACATTTATATACACATGGTTCTTCATCACTACCTGCTCTAGTGCGAGCCAAAACTGGAGCATTATCTAGTTTAAATGGTTTGATCCAGAATCTGCTCCATTTCTTTTACTTGAATTTCTCCTACTATTTCTGTGTCCATTCTGGCTATCTTCCACCCAACCATTCCTTGAATTTCTACTGTAATTAGTCCTGTTCATCCTATTTACCTGAAATTCTCTCCCTAATTGATTATTGTCATCAAAATTCCTCCTACGATCTTCCACTGAGGGCTGCACCCTCTCCACTTTATCAATATGACTCAGATATCACTAATATTACCTGTAGGGGCAGGTATGAGCAATTCTCTAACTTTCTGAGGCAACTTAGTTTCTAAACCCACTAGCTAGCTCTTTGTCCAAATATTTCAGTTTTTTTTATCCAAAGCTGACAGAATCCTTTCATAGTACCCTTCCTAGAGGCAAATCTCTCTCCTCCACAAAATTCACTCAAAATTCTCTGCTGCTTCTCTTTGGACCAATATTCATCTAGAATTGGTTTTTCAAAGCTGTGCCATGAAGGCATGATCTGTATCGCTTCATAGGCTCAGATGTTATTGAATTTAGCATCTGTTAAACTTCAGGAGTAAGTAAAAAACCCATAATTTTTTGTTTTCTCAAAAAAAAAATTCCTGCCCCAAGATACAGGCCTCCGAAGATGAGACTGCGAACACCATTTTGAAGATGCGAATTTAGGAAAAATTTTTGAAACGCTTTATCTCTGTAACTGTTCTAGATATTTTAAGAGTTTTTTTTAATTTAAAAGATAATTGCTTTATGATTACAATGATATCCTGCATTTGGACATATCTGCCAAAGTTCTTTTACTGTCGCCTTTTGAATTTTATTTTTTTAATAATTTTCGGATTTTTTTTTTTTTTTTTTTTTTTCAAAAATGCTAATCCAGAAAAGTTAGATATTTTTGGTTGATTAGTACTATGTAGTACTCTCTGTAAAGGATAGCTTCCACTTTTAAGTTGGACAGGTTTTATTTAAAAAATCTTTTTTTTTCAACTTTCGTGGGTAATATATGACTCCACTGAAGTTGTTTCTTACTAATTTCTTTGTTACAATGTTTATTTCTATTGTCTTTGTTGCAGTTATTTTTTATCACTTTCTTTTTTGCATTTACTTCTTTTCACTTTCATTGTTGAAGATATTTCTTACACTTGGTGGTAGTCTCTTGTCAGTTTCTTTGTTGTGGGTGTTCAATGCAGGTTTCTGTGTTGTATTTGTTCAGTGCTAATTTGTTTACTGAAGGGTTTACTGAGGCCATCCAGTGAGTTATGTGTTTTCCTGAGGAATTTGCCAGTTGACGCAGTTGCAGCGTGTTTTTTGAAAATGACTGTTTGAAATGTCTTCTGACTGGGCCCACAGGAGAGTGAAGTGTGCTGACTATTTGGATATTCATAAAAGAGTGAAATATAAGACAAACAGAAAAAGCAGACTTTGTTCAGGTTGAGAATAAGTGTTCTCATTTGAAGACTCTGTTTCAAAGTAAAGATGTTTCCAGCGATGACTTTTTCTGTTATAAATGTTTCGACAGAATAACAACAATGATAGTATCAGAACAATGTGAAGCCTCCCATGGTGCAGATGATGCAAATTTTGCATCAGTAAAGGAGAAATTAAATACCCCGAATCAGTCAACTACAGAGGTAGATGTTTGTCCTGTTATGAAACCGTGGTCAGTGAATTCGAATCAGCAGCTCTATGCATCAAGAAAGTGCAGAAAAATTACTAAAGCTATGGACGAATACACTACAGCAAAACTGACCATACTCTTGAAAGTAGAAATTCAGAAGAAAATGAATCAAAGCCCTCTTGCACCTCTAGCCAGGAATTTTTCACAAATATCAATTCAGCTGTTGTATACTGTGCATCCTATAGTGAAAAGGCGCAAGTTTTAACTATTATTCCAGAGACATTTTCAAAGAAAACAAATTTGAACCACTTTCCGTCAGTATCAAAGTACATGGTAGACAAATCAAGAAATGTGAAGTCTGTAAAAGGAATCTTAGGAAGACCAGATCCCTGTTATTGTCATCCTGTAGAAGCAGCTCAGGTTCTAATAGTGCAGTCATTTTATCTGGAAGATAAATGGGACTCTTCTTGTCAGAGTGCCAACAAAAAAGACGCTATAACACTAACAGGTGAAGGTAAAAAAGTTGTGAAAGTGTAGAGGTACATGACTTACAGTATTAAAGAAACTTTTGCAATTTATAAGATCGACAATACAACTTCACATATCGGAAGATCAAAATTTTATGCACTATGACTTATGTGGGTAGTTCCAACCCACCTAGAGATGTCTATTTATGTGTGTACAGCATGAATTTTGAACTTTGTGTGGTAACTTTGAAGAACTTACTTGAGCACATGACATATGACGCCTCTGTTAGGCGTGTGAACTCATTGGTAGTCTGTAACATAAAACAAGGGTACCATTGGTGTAATGACCAGATTTCAATTTTTACAGGAGGGACATATTTTCAAAACAAGACCACAAGTGTTGCAGCTATAAGTGATGACACAGGACATGACTCAGCACATGCTTTGCTAGTGGTGCAGAAAATTCTTCAACTGCAAACAGGGGCAGACAAGATCGTTATTATTTCTGATGGTACTCCTAATCATTTTAAAAATTGTTACCAGCTGTTTGAATTGAGTAAGTCACTATTGCCAACTGATTGGGTACACAGTGCTACTGGTCACAGGAAGGGACCTTGTGATGTTGTAGGAGGCTTGACGAAGCAGCATGCTCCAAAACATAATCTTTACATTCGAAACATAGCTGCGATACAGAATGCTTAGGATTTTATGAGAGTTGTGAAATCTTACACATCCGCAGCCCTCATTCTTTTGTCCAAAGAGGAAATCGAAGAATTCCATGAGCAGAAAAAAGAAAAATGGTCCAAAAAAATTACTCCTGTGAAAGAAATTCAGAAGACACATTTTT
Source organism: Schistocerca piceifrons (assembly GCF_021461385.2). Lineage (NCBI taxonomy): Eukaryota > Metazoa > Arthropoda > Insecta > Orthoptera > Acrididae > Schistocerca > Schistocerca piceifrons. The sequence goes on from NC_060149.1 coordinate 964,498,940, forward strand.
GGACTCACTTTAAAGAGCAAGAAAGAAGACATTTCATTCATTCAGCCAACACCTCAGAAACAGTAGGATAATATTCAGGTTCACAACCTGAGAAGGGGGATGTTTGTGGCATGTGTGTGTGACTGGGATTGCAGAGATTTATAGACACTAGTTATGAGTTAAACGAAATTGTAGTGAAATTTATGCTACAACATGGACCAGTTGCTGGATGTAAGTGTCCAGTTGAAGGACAGCAACAATGCCATCAGTGCTCACCTTCTGTTCACAATGTTCTCAAGTGCTCCAGTTCCTATTGGTTCAACAGGAAGGCATCACTCTATATTAAAGGAAGATACTGAAGCACTGGGACACATTTTTAGTTCATTAACTGGCTAATTTCGGTACAAACAGAGTACACATAAGTTATATAAATTGAAACTTTTTACTCTTTGGACCTTTCACATACGTTTTGGAATCATTTAAAATGCTTGAAAAATGTGTCTCTTACTCATCTTTCAAACTACTAAAATTTTGTTAAATAAGGGTAGTTTTTGATTTCTATGAGCCTGTTATGTGATAATAAAACATGCTTTATGTATGGCAAAAATTTCAATTGTTTGTGAAACCTGTTCAACTGAAAAGTGGAGGCTCCCCTTTTCAGGGAATGTAAAATAATATGGTACTAATCAACAGAAAAAAATCAAAATTTTACAGATTTGAATTTCTGAAAAAAAAAAAATCCGTAAATTAAATAAAAAAAGTTCAGAATGCTATAGTAAAAGAACTTTGTCAGATAAGTCCAAATGGAGGATTTCCTTGTAATCATAAAGCAATTAGCTTTCAATTAAAAAAATCAATAAAGTATCTAGAGATGTTCCAGAGATACATCATTTTAAAATTTTATCAAAAAGTCACATCTTCAAAATGGTATGCACAGTGTCATTTTTGGAGGGCTGTATCTTGGAGCAGAAATATAAACTAAATTCAATAACATCTGAGACTATGAAGGTAACATTTTTTCCTACCCTGCCTGTATTGTTATGGACTATGCCTGAAGTACAACTATCAGCTACCTGAGCTGCCCACCCGTGAGCTATCCCTTTAAAAAAATCTTTCACAAATGACATTTTCTCCTTGTGATTGCATGTTTCAAGCAAATTATTAAATTATCTAATGAGATCCTATGGATGCACTTGAACATATGGTTCAAAACTATTAAATTTGTTACAACTAACAAATGAAGTTCTGTTTGGGACACTACATATTCTATACTTTAGATTTTGTATTTCTTCCATCTTTTTTTCCATATCAGCCAATTTGGAATCTACATTATTATTTACTTTTACCAGTTTTTCCTCTACCACTACTGCACACTTGGTTTCCACTTCTGTTTCTAAATCATTTTTAATCTGATTGATTTGGTTCAAGTTTAACCCTGTTTTCAGCAGAAAATTTCCTGGCTGCTTTGATTTCATCTTTACGCTGTTTTTTGGAAGCCTGCACCCTCCTACTATAGTCATCACAAAGCTTCTTTCTGTCTTCTACACATTTACTACTCATTAATGTTAATTTCTCATTAGTGTTATGTGCTTCTTTCTTTATCTTTTCATCACAATCGTTAGCTACTGCCTCAACCTTCTTATTTAATTCTGAAAGATTAGAGCTGACTACCTTAATCTCCTTTTTAATGTATTTCTCCAATTCATCCTTGAAGCTAACCAGGTCAGTTCTAATGCTATGAGTTTTCTTTTCCACCTTAACAATGTCTTCTTTCGTACACATACTACTCATAATTTCTTTTAACATTCATTCAAATTTTTCGTCTGCCCTAACCTGTTGCCCTCGCTGACTTTCACTACTCCCCCTTAACCTTAATGATTTCATCCACTTCAGTACTGTTTTCATCCATTTCACTTCCATCACCATACAATATACATGACGCTTTTATCGTTTCATCTACAATAGGGCTTTCGTCCCCATCATTCAAAGTTACGTGCATGTCATTTACAGAACCAGTTCCCCATTGTCCCTTCTCTCTCATCACACTGTCTTGTTCGTTAAGGCCACTCATTATGCATAATTTAATATAAAATGACTTTTTTATGAAATTACCTTATTCTTATTGACTCGTCTTCTGCGGCTGCTGCTGCTGCTGCTGCAGTTGCAGCAGCAGTAATCATCATCTCGATTCATCGTCTGCACAGCTGCGTCTATGTGTGTGCTGATTTGCTGCTCCTGTACTCAATGGCTGCTTCCATAGAACCCACTAGCTGATTGGCTGCTGTCATACTGTGGCCATGAAACCCATTCGCTGATTTGCTGTTGCACTTCCTTCGTTATAATCACTGTATTGTAAACTGTTCTTGAGATAGTGTTCATAGTTCGTGAGTCCTAGTTTATTGTGACCAATTACGATAATCATCACCCAGAAGGGAACCATACATGATGTTCACCTGCTTTATTTGTTTGTTGATGGTCCTTGGTGTCAACATATTGCGTTGTGTTACTGACTGAAAAATGGGGAGTGGAATTTCAACACTGACTACTGTAAATAATGTAGCCAACATGTGCACAGTTGCATTCCTAGTTCTTTACTTTCACTGTTCACGACCTGCCAGTAAACACAGTTAATATGGCCAGTGCACTATTGTTTAACTTTCGATGAACCTCATTAATAGTATTCAGGCAAACATCAGCATACTGCTACCGTAGTTTACTGTTGAACACCTACGAGCAGTAAAAACCTGATCACACAGTTATTGCAGAAAGATATGCTACATATTGAATAAACACTGTCATTGTTTTAACACATGACCTATTACACATATTTCACAGTTACGTTGATGCATTGTTGTTGACGTAACCAGCACAGGTTTCTCGTCTGAAAATCGCCCGTGGACTGATTGTCTCGGGACCAAAAATTGGGCCTTTATACATCATCTCAGTAGTAGGCACTGAAACTACACATTGTTCAGTGTTTAAGTTGCAGAAGTTACAATTAAAACATAAATCATTAAATTAACTGAATACATTGAAAAATTGGTTCTTTTTAACAGTTTGTTCTACACGGGGGTTAAGCCGAATTATTTGTTTAAATGATGAAATTAACAGATATAGATATAGAAACAATACTTTTTACAAACCTGTTAATTACTTTGGAATTAATGAAGGGCTGGATTTGTTAATATATTTTGAAATAGAGCCAAATAAATACTTCAAGAATTCTAGTGATTCTTTTTCCAAATGTGTATAATTAGTACAGAATTTATATTTGTTTGTAAGTCAGCAATAGAATCTAAGCCACAAAACAATTACTGATTTCATCCTATAACAAAAGATATTAACAATAAATTGTCAAAATAAATTAGAAAATCAATTACATACATAAAACGGAGCACAAATTTAGATCTGGTGCTATATTATTTAAAACTGAGGGCCAACCTTTCTCTTTTACGGAATTGCAGATTACATTTACATATTTTGATGGTAATTAGTCAAAAATTAAAAAAAAAATGAATTTAAGGAGGCAGATAACAAAATAAGAGGAAGTAAGAAGATCCCAGCTTGCTTTGTCATAAGCTTACATTTTGACAGTGTAAGAAGACTACTGCATCTCACAGGATGATTAAATAAATTTCAGACATTGTTTGTAATACCTTAAAGCTGTTTGTATACTTTTCATTTGATACACAGCGATTAATGTTCCTTTGAATACTCCTCATTGAAGCATTGAGCCTAGACTGAAATGCTTATTTCTTACATGTGTATATGCTGAAGCTTATGTATGATTTATATCCTCAACAGATAGTTTGTTCAAATATTTACACTATGTGATCAAATCACATGTTGAAAACTGCATTCTTCCCTTAGGTGAGAATGGTCTCTTCTACATTTCACAATGATCTTGGTACTTCCTTAAGCAGGAAAGTGTATGAAATTGGTCCATAATTTGAAGAGTCACCCTTATGGTGGTTTTGAAGGTACTGAAAGTTCATTGGATAAACAAGTCAGTCACCTTTGTTCTAATAGCTTACAATACTTCCTGAAGTCTTGCTCAGTGCATACAAAATAACCTAGACCATAGCTGCTGTGCAGATGGCGTGGTTGGGGAGGACAACAATAGTTATGGAGACTTTGTTGTGGACAACCACAGCATGTTGGGGGAGGTGCAGATCAACAGCTGAAGCATCTGCACAAATGTATTTCTTCCATAGCTTGTCAGCTACAACTACTGAGCCTGTGAATGATAATATCAACTGGTTATGCAAGTATGGCCAATGGTTTGACAAATGTAGATGTTAAGATTAAGTACTGTCTCACTAGAATACTGAAGAAGAACAAACCACATAAACAGAAGATCATTCAAAGTGAAACCAGGTGGACTGTGTGCCGCCAGAAGGAAATCTCCTAAAACAAAAAATATGTCATAATGGCCAACACCACTTAATATGGTACTCTCAGTGTAAAATAAAGAAAATGTCACACATGGGGATTGTGTGTCATCCCCCTGATAACCATTTCAGCAGGCATTACCTAAAACTATAACGTTCATTTTCTTCTTCTTCTGGTTTTTCCGAAGTAGTGAAGCCTGAGGAAGTACTTTCAGTTATTATATGAGCATGGTGTCTATTGTTTTGGACATTTCTGGAAGAACACACACCACACTGAATCCGCAGCTATGACAGCAGTTGTAGTTGGAGGAAGAGGAAGGCAGAGAAAGGGAAGGGACTAATGATATTAGCTGCATCGAGACTTTACACAGAGTCAGCAGCGATGAGTGAAAATGTGTGCTGTAGAGGGACTCAAACCCGTGATCTTCTGGTTACTAGGCAGCTCTATGAGTGAACTGATGACACTGAAACGAAAATGCGGTAATAGACACCAGTTTGATTTTTGTTGCTGTTAATTGTGGCATGTCGTACTTCTGCTATTGACTTCTTAACTTTGGCAGTTGAATGCAAATGTTGTACGAAAGTTAAATGGTAACAGTTCATCACATATGTCAATTATTGAAACTTCATGAATGTGGAAATTCATTCATGCCAGAATGAAAGAAACAAGAAAATGCTTTTCTGATGTGGTTTTCCTAATATCGTTCCACACTTCACACAAATGCTTCAAGGTGCATTCACCCCTCTGTTAAACCCACAGCAAACAGTATGTCACATATATTAGATATCTTCCTCGTGCTACTTAGTTTACAATGCATAAACAATGTTAAAAAGCTCAAATTATGAAAAATCCAATTCATAACTGCAAGTCAAATACTAGAATTTTAAATTAGAAAATGACAGTTGATAAATACACTCATACCTTTTGTGTAGCTCCATGTTCACTTGGTTTACTAAAGTTATTTACTGCAGAAAATCCAACTATGCTAATAAATAATTTCATGCTTATCAGTGTGAGAGCATAAATTTACTCCAAACGCAGATGCACCACATTCATCTGTTCGGACTACAACCAGTGTCAGATGCCTGGTGGTGAGCAGCTGGGTTGCAGTGGTTATGTAGGGTTGTGATCTTGATGCAGCCAAAGGCTCTTTTGTTATTACTGTGTGGTTAGAAAGTGAAGCAGATTACCTTTGAGGTTTCATCAGGTTCACACTTTTAGCGGGCAGTCAAACTGCAGTTAAAAAATAAAGGAATGAATAGACTGGAGCATACAACTTTGCATCTACATTGCATGACATTTACCACTAGACCACGAGTGGTACAACACTCTAACAACTCAAGTGAAAGACAATGTCTACATCTTACAGTGTCTGCATCCTGTGTTGTCAAATCATGCATATGACAAGGCTTAGAATTCTGAGGGGTGGGGAACTTTCTGTGCTGTCAAGTGTATATGTAGAGTTGTTTCATTTAATGTGGTCTGGTAGTTGCTTCACATACTCATTTGATATAACTTTTTGTTAATGGTAACTACATTACCTGAGAGCTTGTATAGTTACAAATATTATTGATTGATCAATTGAAGGTCCAGGATGTAAGAACAATAATATAGAGGATAGATTTCTACTCGTAACGTAGAAGAGTCATCGAGTTGTGGGCCGGCACAATGAAAAGGACACTGGAAGTATGCACAATGTCCGACAAAGTCCTTCCTCAGAAGTAGAACTCTCTCTCTCTCTCTCTCTCTCTCTCTCTCTCTCTCTCTCTCTCTCTCTCTCTCTCTCTCACACACACACACACACACACACACACACACACACACACACACACACACACACACGGCTACTGTCTGTGGCTATTAAGGCCCGACTGTGACTGTGTTTGACATGAGCAACAACTGCTGAAGTGAGTGACACGTAAAAGGAGGCAGCACAGGTTGAGGAGTGGGAGGGATAGTGGGGTAGGGGTTGGGGAAGAAGTGAACCAACTGTGAGCTACTACCTGTATTCTGTAATGGTCTAACTTCTGTATCAATATTTTGTGATCAACACAACTGAAGACCTTAGTTGATTCAAAAAAGATGGCTAGTGCTCGAAACCATTTGTTTAATCCATCCAGTACCTCACAGAGAAAAGAGAATATAGCATTTTCAGTTGTTAAACCACTTCTAAAACTGATCTGGACATTTGATAGCAAATTATGTGAAATAAAATGATCAATTATACTTACATACACAACCTTTTCTCCCCTTTTACAAAGTAGCTTTTTCATGCAAACAGATAGCTTGTTAGTGGTCGTGCCCACATAGAATGTGCCACAGATGTTACCGCTTATTTGGTAGATCGTATGGCTGTTTTCACAGGTGGCTCTGTCTTTGATCAAATAGGAGATGCCAGTGATAGGACTGGAGTAGATATGGCTTCTGGGTCTGTTGCAGGAATATAAGCCTTGAGGCAAGGGGCTAGGAGCAAGAGAGGAGTAGTGATGGATAAGAGTCTTGTCTAGGACTGGTGGGCAACAAGATATCATTATGGGAGGGTTGGGGAAGACAGTAGTGAGGATATTTTAGGACAGGTCGGGAGACAGTCAAAACTGAAATGACAAATATCCTCCCCATCTCTCCCACAGTGATATTCCACCACCCACCCAACATATGAAATATACTTGTCCATCTCTAGCCTGCCCCAGTTCCCAACCCCTTCGTACATGCCTCATATCTATGCAATAGACTCAGATGCAAGACCTGGCATGACAAATTTTTTCGAAAGTCTGTGCCGAATTTTATTAAATTAGTGGGGTGCCTTAACGATTTAAGAAATTTCACATGGGATGAAAGTCATCCAGAATCTTCTGAAGCCATTAAGGTGGTGCTTAGTATCCCACTAGTATTAGACATACCAAATTTTGAGGTCATGTTCTTCTTGCAGACAGACACCTGAATCTTCTGGAGTAGAAAGTGGTAGCTGTCCTCCTACAGGGACAGAATGGCAGGGGAGGTGTTGCATGTTGATGCCCTATAGCAATGCACCTTGGGAACTTTCACCTGCGGATATGAAATATTCTATGTATGAATGGGAAGCCTTGGCGGTTATGTTTGCCCTTAAGAAATTCAGATTTTATTTTGAACACCAGGAATTTTGTTTAGAGACTGACAATCAAGCTCTTAGTTAGGTTTTGGCTCATTATTTCCATAATACCGTCTTAGGCATTTATAAAACTGTTGTCAAGATCAGACGACACATCACCTGGTCCTCCCTGTATAAGCAAGCCTGGAGGTTGGTGGGGTCAAGATCACTCAACATATCACCTGGTCCTCCCTGAATAAGGCTGTCCAGAGGTTGGTGGAGGAGTGTGAGAGCCGTAAGGGAGCTGAGCCCAACTTGAATTCCCTCAAGTGGCTTTTAGAGCCTACCTGTTAGGAATGCCTGATGGATTAACTTTGTATGGATTATATAGGTCCACTTCATCAAGTGTGTGTGTGTGTATTAGGCACCTACTAGTTATCATGGATGACTTTTCTCGTTTTTTTGACACATTCCAAGCAGAGAAATGACATTCCTGGCAGCTGGCCAGCATTTGTTATGAATTTTTTCTGTTTCCAGGCCACCGAGGATGCTTGATAGCTTCTGTTTCCCAGCTATTTGTGAGGTTCTGCTTTGACAATGGAATTAAAGATGTGACCACAAATCCTTTTACCAGCATACTTTGCTGACCAGGTGAACTGCAAGTTGAAGGCTGTGCTTATCTTTCACAACAAGGCTCAGACAACGTGGCTCAATTTTATCTTTAACACTGCACAACCCAAGTCCCTGGAGGCTGCTCCAGTATCCCTTATGTTAGCACATCCAGTCAATTTTCCTCTTGTCAACCTGTAGTCAATCAATGATTTGCTTCAAGAACAAGTCACCCTAGCAGTAACACAGCACAACTGGAGCCAGACTAGACATAATACCAAAATTGTCCGAAACCCTAATATTGCTGAAAAGGGGGAGTTAGGGTTCAATAGCAAGCTAGCTCCTCAGTTGTTGGGACCCTGTTAGATTGTCAGGGTGGTGAGTTCGGCAAACCTCCTGGTTCTGAATTTATGGACGAGTAAAGCCTCACACATGCACATTACTCATATCAAGGAGAGGCATATGTAAAGGGCTCCTTAATGGTGGGGATGGGGGATTTTGGTTTGGTGGAGGAGGCTGAACCACGGTGGGCTCCCCCTTCGAATTCGAGCCCCATGTGCCTGGCAGATGTCACTTCTCACAGCTCAGAGCTCGTGGCACCAGTGGGCATTGTGGAGCAACAATGGGTGTAGAGGAACAGCAGTGGATCTCACAGGCAGTCGGTGTCTTGAAGCTGGACTGGAGGGTGAGTCATGCAGGGCTCATGGGCAGCATGTACTGTTTAGCCGAACTTTATGTGGCAGTATCATTATACCCTCACAATCATTACAGTAATACAACCTTCTTTCAATAATGGTAACTGCCATAGGCTGATCAGCCCAAGATTATCATCACTGATCTAAAAGCTGGTGTGTACACCTCTGGCACAGACAACAGTAGGGAGACATACTGGCACAGAAGCAATGAGGCCTTCATAGATCACTGGAGGAAGTTGAAACCATATTTATACAATCAGGCCACTTCATTCCCATAAATTCTGGAAGGGGGGATGATCTCTGACGTTATGTTAAATCACATCCCAGATCTGTTCAACCAGGTTCAGGGCTGGCGAGTTGGGTAACCAACACATCAATTGGAACTCACCACTGTGTTCCTGAAACCACTCGATCACACTCGTGGCCTTGTGAAATTGTGCATTGTTTTCATGAAAAATACCACACTCAATGCAAATACTTTCAGAAAAGACTTCCTGACACTTAAATGTTTACTCAATGGGAAACATGATCATCACGAAGGAGTGGGCCTAACATGAACCATGGACCGTGGCACTGGTAGCGAGGCTTGAGTGCCTCAGCAATACAGATAGTCGTTCCGTAGGTGCAACCCCAACGGAGGGGTATCTGTTGTGGGGCCAGACAAACATGTGGTCCCTTAAGAGGGGCAGCTGTCTTTTCAGTAGTTGCAGGGGCGACAGTCAGGATGAATGACTGATCTGGTCTTGTAACATTAACCAAAACAGCCTTGCTGTGCCGGTACTGTAAACGGATGAAAGCAAGGGGAAACTATAGCCGTAATTTTTCACGAGGGGATGCAAATTTACTGTCCATTAAATGATGATGGTGTCCTCTTGGGTAAAATATTCCAGAAGTCAAATAGTCCCCCATTCAGATCTCCAGGATGACATCATTATCAGGAGACAGAAAACTTATGCTCTACAAATTGGAACATGGAATGTCAGACCCTTTAATCAGGCAGGCAGGTTAGAAAATTTAAAAAGGGAAATGGATAGTGTAAAGATAAATATGGTGGGAATTGGTTAAGTTTGATGGCATGAGGAATAAGACTTCTGGTCAGATGAATACAGGATTATAAATACAAAATCATATAGGGGTAATGGAGGAGTAGGTTTAAAAATGAATAAAAAACAGGAGTGCGGGTAAGCTACTATGAACAGCATAGTGAATGCAGTATTGCAGCCAAGATAGACACAAAGCCCACACTTACCACAGTAGTGTACAAGTTCATATGCCAACTAGGTCCCCAGATGATGAAGAGATTAAAGAAATGTATGATGAGATAAAAGAAATTATTCAGATAACGAAGGGAGATGAAAATTTAATAGACATAATAGGGGATTGGAATTCAATAGTAGGAAAAGGAAGAGAAGGAAAAGGAGGGGGTGAATAAGGAAAGTGGGTAAGGAATGAAAGAGGAAGCCGTCTGGTAGAATTTTGCACAGAGCACAACTTCATCATACACTATGTGCTGAAAAGCTTCGGGCCACCCCCAAAAACTTACTTTTTCATATTTGGTGCATTGTGCTGCCACCTACTCCATATCAGAGACCTCAGTAGTCATTATACATCGTGAGAGAGCAAAATGGGGCACTCTGCGGAGCTCATTGACTTTGAATGTGGTCAGGTGATAAGGTGTCATTGGTGTCACATGTCTGTATGCGAGCTTTCCACACTCCTGAACATTCCTACGTCCACTGTTTCTGATGAGATAGTGAAGTGGAAGCATGAAGGGACACATGGAGCACAAAAGCATACAGGCTAATCTTGTCTGCTGACTGAAAGATACCGCCGACATTTGGAGAAGGTTGTAATGTGTAATAAGCAGATATCTATCCAGACCTGAAAGAACTACAAAAAGGTAGGAATTGTAAGAGATGGGATCTGGATAAAGTGAAAGGATCAGAGATAGTAGAGTGTTTCAGAAACCACTAGGGAACCATTGACAAGGACATGGGTAAGAGATACAGCAGAAGAGGAAGGGTAGCTTTGAGAGATTACTAGTGAAAGTAGCAGAGGATCAAGTAGGTAAAAAGACGAGGCTAGTAGAAATCCTTGAGTAACAGAGGAGATACTGAATTTAATAGATGAATGGTAAAAATATAAAAATGCAGTAAATGAAGCAGGCTGAAAGGAATACAAACGTCTCAAAAATGAGATCGACAGGAAGTACAAAATGGCTCGGCAGGGATGGTAACAGGACAAATTTAAGGATGTAGAGGCGTATATGACTATGTGTAAGACAAACACTGCCTACTGGAATACTGAAGAGACCTATAGAGGTTCTATACAAGGGCAATGCACTTGCAGGCAATATTTTGAAAATGGAAGAGAACGTAGATGAGGATGGAATGGGAGGTACGATACTGCGTGAAGAATTTGACAGTGCTGAAAGACATAAGTTGAAACAAGGCCCTGGGAGGATACAACATCCATTAAAACTACTGATAGCCTTGGGACAGCCAGCCTTGAAAAAACTCTGCCATCTGGTCAGAAAAATGTATGAGACAGGCAAAATACCCCCAGACTTCAAGAAGAATATAATAATTGCAATTCCAAAGAAAGCAAATGTTGACAGGCATGAAAATTACCAATCTATCAGTTTAATAAGTCATGGCTGTAGAATACTAACATGAATTCTGTACAGTCGAATGGAAAAACTGGTAGGTGCTGACCTCAGGGAAGATTAGTTTCGATTCCGTAGAAACGTTGGAACACGTGAGGCAATACCGACCCTATGATTTATCTTAGATGATAGATGAAGGAAAGGCAAACCCACATTTCTAGTATTTGTAAACTTAAAGAAGCTTTCGACAATGTTGACTGGCATACTCTCTTTCAATTCTGAAGGTGGCAGTCATCAAATGCAGGGAGTGAAAGGCTATTTACAATTTGTACAGAAACCAGATGGCAGTTATAAAAGGGGAGGAGCAAAAGGGAAGCAGTGGTTGGGAAGGGAGTGAGACAGGGTTTTAGCCTATCCCTGGTGTCGCTCAGTCTGCATATTGAGCAAGCAATAAAGGGAACAAATGAAAAATTTTGAGTAGGAATTAAAATCCAGGGAGGAGAAATAAAAACTTTGAGGTTAGCCAATGACATTGTAATTCTGTCAGAGACAGTAAAGGGCCTGGAAGATCAGTTGAACAGAATGGACAGCACATTCAAAGAGGGATATAAGATGAACATCAACAAAAGCAAAACAAGAATAATGGAATGTAGTCGAATTAAATTGGGTGATGATGACAGAATTACATTATGAAATAAGGCAATTAAGGTAATAGATAAGTTTTGCTATTTGGGGAGCAAAATAACTGACGAAGGTTGAAGTAGAGAGAATATAAAATGTAGTCTGGCAGTGCCAAGGACAGTATTTCTGAAGAAGAGAAATTTGTTCACATCGAGCATACATTTAAGTGTCAGGAAGTCTTTTCAGAAAGTATTTGCATTGAGTGTATCCATGTATGGAAGTGAAACATGGACGAAATGTGGTGCTACAGAAGAATGCTGAAGATTAGATTGGTAGATTATGTGACTAATGAGGAGATACTGAATAGAATTGGGAAGAAGAGGAATTTGTGGCACAACTTAACTATAGGGTGGCGTACAAAATGTGTTACCAATTGTTTCTTTTACAATTTACACCACACATTAGATACTCCGCTGGGATCTCTACAGCAGTACCAGCAGAGCTTGGAAAAACAAATGAGTTACGAAATGACATGTAATTCACGATACTGCCACTAGGAGACTAGTAACCAGCAATGGCTGACAATGGAAGACTGACAACACAGCAACGATCGGCAATTGTGTTACTTTTTCATGAAACGAAAAGCCTTGTTGTGACTCAGAGGCGTTTTTGACAACAGTTTAACACACGATGGGTCCCTTGCAAGAAGACCATTCATGGGTTGTACGATAAATTTGTACAGGAAGGAACAGTATTGGAATCGAAGCGACCTCGGCCTAAGCCTGTTTGTTCGCCAGAGAATATGTAAGCAGTACGAGTTGCTGTACAGAGAAGTCCCGGGAAATTGTGTAGAAAGGCAGCAGTGCAACTGGGAATACCCAGTCGCTCCATTCAATGCATTCTTAAAAGTGGCCTCCACATGTACCCATACAAGATGACCTGTGCACAGAAGCTCACTGAAGAACACAAGCAGCAGAGACTACTGTTTGCTCAGTGGGTGGAGGATAGGGAAGAAACTCTCAACAACGTTTGGTTTTCAGATGAGGCGCATTTTCATTTAGATGGTGTGGTTAACAAACAAAATGTACACTTTTAGGCCACTGAAAACCCACAAGTGCTTCATGAATGACATTATGCTCTGAGGATTACAGCGTGGGCAGCAATTTCCAGTCACGGACTTACTGGACCCTTTTTCTTTGAAGAAACTGAACAGCGAACGTTATTTGAGCATGCTTCGCAATAGATTCATTCCACAGCTTCTTGCTACTGCCTTTCCCTTCAACACACAGTGATTCATGCAAGATGGAGCAAGGCCACATACTGCAAACACTGTGTTGGAGTTTTTACACAAGCATTTCGACATGCTGATCATTTCACTCAGGTTTCCAGGTTGATTCAGTGATGGATAAAATTGGCCCCCCAACAGTCCAGACCTCAATCCATGTGACTCTATTCTTTGGGGGTACCTAAAGGAAAAAAATTTCCTGAAATGTCCACGTGATTTAATGGAGCTCAGAAGAGTTATTCTTTAAGCTTTCAGTGAAATTAGGGAAGACATGTGCTGTAGGGTACTCACTAACTTCAGCGTTCCTTTGAAGAAAGTTGGGAATCAAAATGGTGGGCATATTGAGCATGTACTGAGATAGAACAAATCTCCATGGACGGCTCTTCATTATAGCATATGTTCCTTTCGGATTGTATTGACAATAAAGTTTATATTCAAAAACTTAATGGTAACACATTTCGTGCGCCACCGTATAGAAGAAGGGACTGGTTGGTAGGACAGGTTCTGAGCCATCAAGGGATCATCGATTTAGTATTGGAGGGAAGGGTGGAGGGTGAAAATCAGAGGGAGACCAAGACATGAATACACTAAACAGATTCAGAAGGATGTGGGTTGCAGTAGTTACTCGGGGATGAAGAAGCTTGCACAGGATAGAGTGGCATGGAGAGCTGCATCAATCCAGTCTTGCCACTGAAGAGCACAAGAACAATAGAAGGGGTGGATGTGCTTTGCAACCAGTTTACAATACTTCTTTTGTGACACAGTGCCTCACACAAGCTCCACTGGACCCATGGGTGCCCACGTGGTTGTTTCCTAGAGTATAATGGAGGCCCCTACAGTACAGGAGTCAAGAGGCTGTTCCCCTTGTGGGTGACGGAAATGCACCCTCCCAAAGGCACGATGAAGGTATCAGGATTCATCAGACCATGCAGTGCTCGGCCATTGTGCCAACATCCAGCGCCAATAGTTACATACCTATTTCAGTTGTTGTCGATGTCATGGCGTGGGTCATCAGCGGCACAGACTCATCATTAGGAGTGTTTGGAGCATTGTGCATTCAGACACAATTGTACTCTGCCCAGCATTAATGTCTGATGTTAGTTACATCACAGTTTGTTGCCTGTCTTGTTTTACCAGTCTGCCTAGCCTATGATGTCTACCATCTGTGATGAGGAGTACTTGCCCAACCCCATAACGTCTGGCCATGGTCTCACCTTTGTTTTGCCATGTGTTGAAGACAACTGCCATAGTACTACTTCAACACCTGGCAAGCTGTGCAGCTTCCAAAACGTTCATACCAAGCCTTCAGGCCATCAAAATCTGCCCTTGGTCAAACTCAGATTGTTCGCATTTCCTATTTTACAACAAGACAAGATGCTCACTGATACTCCATGCAACGTGTGTGTGTCTGACTAGAAGACAAGGTGAGATGCTATTGCCTGGATGAGTTTATACTGACAGTAGATCAGTGATCATAATGTTTTGGCTGCTGTGTATATGGATTTAGTATTATGACTTCCAAGTGGATGCTGGGCAATGCCAAGGGAACCATTCCGCAACGTTTGAGGCAACTGTAAAATGCATCAATTTATTACAAGGGTGTGCCAGAAAATAATGCCTCCAAAATTTTGATTCTGTTCTTAATATCAGTTGTCATGCATATGACACTGTTGATGTTACCACTTTGCTGACACAGTATGCAGCACCCTGCTGATGAACAGTTCTGAACTGAAGGGTGTGTGTGTTATTTAACTGTGTCAGCATGTGAGAAAACCCTCAGACAACAGAGCACCAATTCAAATAGTTCATCCACATGTGGAGCACCCTCTCCTTCAGCATGACAATGCCAGACCATACACAACTTTTTTTTGCACCTGCAACAGTCTGACGCCTTTGATTCATTATTATTGATCACACTCCATACTGACCCGGTTTGAGCCAATGAATTTTCAACTGTTTGCAAAACTTAAAGAACACCTTCAGGGACTCAACTTTGATAGTGATGAATTAGTGTAAGCGTAGGTGAGGCTGTGGGTCTGCCAACGAAGTCAAGCATTCTACAGTGACGACACCAACAACCTGGTGTCTCACTGGGAGAAAGGTGTTCAGTGCCACTGGTCCCGTGAGTTTGATTATATTTATGGATTTTGTAATCGTGTTTACATAATGACCTCATAGGCGCCATATTGGAGACATTGTGAATGGTCGTGTCCGCCATATTGGTGACGTCATTGGTCAAAGCATACGGGTGGAATTGGACATTTCCGTAATCCCAAACATTTTTATTCTAATCTTGATGAACAGTAAGATGAAGTAAAATTGAATGCAGTGAAATAATGTCGTAGTAGACACAGTACTACTACTACTACCAACTTAGTAGCCAGAACTGTGAGAAACTGCTAAAAAAAAGGTTCAAAGCTCTATTGTGCACTTAAATTCATGAACAGTACACAGCTGCCTGTGAAGTTGCACATTTATACTTGTCATTAGTGGTCAGGGGGCAGCAGGATGGCTTAAGGTAACTCATCAATAGCGCTCAAGGAAAACCCACAAGCTGTGCTTAAACTCGTCAAAAGTACCTGGTGACCGGCAGAACATGAAGACAGTACTCAGCAACATCAGTTAAAGGACTATGGACAGATGAGACAGTGGTTGGCCAAGAAATTTATTTGGAGGGTAGGCCCTGAAATTGTCATTTTGTATATAGCTCAGTTGGTCAGTTTCATACTGCATCATGCCAAAAAACAAGTGTGTCCATTCATAGTAGTGAATCATATTAAAAAAAAAACTGTGTTATTAAAAACTAAGTTAAGGAAAAACTGTAGTGTCCTACGATTTCGAACCAAGCATCACAAGAAGTGAACCAAGTATGGCTTATCCCTGGACAATAAGAATAACAATAAAGATGATGATGATGATGTAGTAGTATTCCACATTAATATTAAAGGAAATAATTTTCAACAGACAAAACATCATGCTGCATTAACTGAAGCCTGTGTCATTCGAAGGAATTAATTAATCATTGTATATGTGCTATGCCAATCAACGATATCAATTCATTTTGAAATGTGAATTGACCACCTAGTATCTGTTAATGATCAACTTAGGTGGCAACCACTGATCAATGCAACTAGCTGATAGTAATAATTTGAATCTAAGCTTGCTTGCTAAAGAGACTTGATTTTGTAACCCCAAATACAGACTCACATAAGTGCCAAGAGCAGACATTATCAACAAATATTGACTGCAATATCAGACAGTTCTGTGTCGCCTCGCTTTCACGCTAATGGAGGACATTTTGAACATTTCCTGTAACACAGTGTTTGAAGTCACGCTGGTACGTTCTGTTGCTGTGTGTTTCCATTCCATGATTAATGTGATTTGAAGAGAAGTAATAAAATGAGCTCTAACATGGAAATTAAGCGTTTCCGGACACATAACATATTTTCTTCCTTTGTGTGTGAGGAATATTTCCTGAAAGTTTGGCCGTACCTTTTTGTAACACCCTGTATAATAACCATTTTGATTTTTCCAGCATAATTATTCATAGTTTTCTTATCAGGTTGCCTACTAGAGTGAAAAACCATCACGACAATGTATCTAATTGACTGCCATTTCATATGAGATGCTATTTCTCAATAATGGCATGCCTCACTACTTCATTTTCATCACTGGCACCACAGCACGCACACAATGCATTAGGGGCAGCATTGATGTGCCTGGTACATATGTCACTCCATATTTTGATCTACATAATATTGCTATCTCCAAAAACAGTATCAATCAATAGCTCACAGAGTAAATTTTATACATGAGATATTTCATCTACCTTTTTTCAATTACTGTAGAAGTAACATGGGGTCAAATTTCTGACACTACTCTGTTTGTTTTAGTGTAACTCAAACCATGTACACAAAATATGAATCATTCTGTATAGAAAGTGAACATTTCAGAAGTAATTTTCTGTTAATCAGTAATGTAACAAAACAAATCTGTAAGCATGTAAGACTCTGAAACCCTTAACATGGGATTATAAAAGAAAGAAGTTATTTTGAAATAACAAATGAATGGAGAGGTGAAACAATTAGTAATAGGGTAAAAAGAACTATTACTATCAATAAGTAAGATATTGTAACAGACTACTGCACACAATGAAGTAGAGGAGTATAAATGTAAAATAAGTTACAAATGTAAGACAGGACACAAGATAAGATAAAAAATACAACATTATAACAAGGTTTATGGTACATTAATAAATAATCTAGAGAAAATTTATAACTGGTAGAAAATAAACTTTTTCTCGCTTGCATTGAAGTTTCAACACAAAACTTTCCAAGAAGAGACTTAACTCTGTCAAAATTTTAGGTCTGGTACTAATTTTATATTAACCACAACAGAGCAGAAAGTAAAAAAGAAGTCCATAAATGGAAAAAAAGTCGTTAAGATTTGAGCGTTATGCTATGTCATCACTAAAAGCATGCACAATATAAGTGCTATCTTACGTCAATTTTGCCTCAACTTTCCAAAGTATCTAAAGAATCAAGAGTTGTACTCTTATACAGAATGGGTAATGCTGAATATATAAAATTGTACTTAGGAAAGTCGGGCAATAGCCTCAGACCACAGGGCACATACAGCTACTTCTGCATTTGATCACTTGGGCCTTAGAAACACAAATGTTTCTACAACTTCTGAAACAGTGACAATAAACTGCAGAACTCTGGGATCACGATCTAAGTTAGTGGAGTTGCAAGAGGAGTTAATTAAGACCAAATAATATGTAGAAAGGTTATCAGAAGCGTTGAAAAAATCCAGACCAAATGGAATTAAAATCAGGCCGTATGTTTTATTACAGATGAAAAGAGTGGAAGTAAATACAAGTGTAGCCTTTGTAGCAAATAAGAAAATTAAAAATACTACAGGTATTAAAGGAAACTCAAATATTATATTAAAACTGGTTTTAAAAATAAAAAAGAGATATACTATGGCAATCGCTTGAACCTATGGACCAACACTCAGATGCTGTTGAGGTATAACACCTCTACAAATATTTACAGTTATTTCAAGCAGATTGACCTCCTCCAAACCAACAAGCACGAATTCTGAAAACCTCCATCACACAACACCCCCCTACACTTTTTTGTATTTATTTATTTGTTTTACTCCACATACCATCCTCAAAGACAAAGATTGAGGGAATAAGGTAGATGGAATATTTCCTGATTTATAAAAACAATTTGACTTAATACTGCACCAATGTTTATTATCAAAAGTATGGTGATATGGGTATCAGACAACATATGTGACTGGGTTGATGTTTTCTATGTAAACAGGGTACAGCATCATCCCTAGACTGTAAATTGATGGGGTAACAGAATGTAAATTATACCAAAATCTGTTCTAAACATTTCTGAGATTTGCTGGATCCATTACAGTAGATGCTATAGGTATATCTTTATACTTGGTCAAGCGATCAAACTGAGCTATAATCTTCTGATTTGTAATAAAACGTTGACAGGCAATGTGAAATACAGTATCTATAATGTCTAGTGCAGGGTCATGTAAATTTCTTAGTTCTGCCCAATTTCATGGCAGTTTGTCATAACATCCCATGATCTCCTAATGGGTATATCAGCATCGTAGCATCCTTTCAACTATGGAGCTGTCTCCATGTTCAGCTGCATTGTTCTGCTGAACAATCTGTAATGGTCTAGTGCATGGTCATGTAAATTTCTTAGTTCTGCCCAATTTCATGGCAGTTTGTCATAACATCCCATGATCTCCTAATGGGTATATCAGCATCCTAGCATCCTTTCAACTATGGAGCTGTCTCCATGTTCAGCTGCATTGTTCTGCTGAATTCTCTTCAAAATAAATGTTAATCTTTTAGCCAGGAACTTCACTTTGCTGGAATTCATTTCAGGTGACAGCTTATAAGTCTTGAAACATGAATGGATTTTGTGGTGATAAACAACCTCAAAGGGAATCGACACTGTGGTTTCATGTATTCTGGTGTTGTATGACGAAATCACATATGGTAATAGACAATCCCAGTCTGAGGGGAAGCTAATCATGTTATAAGATAAGATTCTAGGTACTGTTTTATGAATGTGTTCAACCCTGCCATAACTCTTAGAATGAAATGACGTAGCTCTGAACTTCTTTATTTTAAACAATCAAGATAACTGTATGATAAGATTGGCCATAACGTTTGTCCCTCAGTCTGCTATAGTGGCCTCTGGACTTCTAGATTATAGTGCAAAATAAGTTACCAGTGCTCTCACAACCATCTCAGCGGCCATGTCTGCAGTGGGTCACACAATAAGATGATGAGAGAAACGGATAAAATGTATGTTACTTTTTACTGTTAAGGCAAATGGTCCTGCAATATAGAGTGCTGTTGTTGTTGTTGTTGTTGTGGTCTTCAGTCCTGAGACTGGTTTGATGCAGCTCTCCATGCTACTCTATCCTGTGCAAGCTTTTTCATCTCCCAGTACCTACTGCAACCTACATCCTTCTGAATCTGCTTAGTGTATTCATCTCTTGGTCTCCCTCTACGATTTTTACCCTCCACGCTGCCCTCCAATACTAAATTGGTGATCCCTTGATGCCTCAGAACATGTCCTACCAACCGATCCCTTCTTCTGGTCAAGTTGTGCCACAAACTTCTCTTCTCCCCAATCCTATTCAATACTTCCTCATTAGTTATGTTATCTACCCATCTAATCTCCAGCATTCTTCTGTAGCACCACATTTCAAAAGCTTCTATTCTCTTCTTGTCCAAACTATTTATCGTCCATGTTTCACTTCCATACATGGCTACACTCCATACAAATACTTTCAGAAAGGACTTCCTGACGCTTAAATCTATACTCGATGTTAACAAATTTCTCTTCGTCAGAAACGCTTTGCTTGCCATTGCCAGTCTACATTTTATATCCTCTCTACTTCGACCATCATCAGTTATTTTGCTCCCCAAATAGCAAAACTCCTTTACTACTTTAAGTGTCTCATTTCCTAATCTAATTCCCTCAGCATCACCCGACTTAATTAGACTACATTCCATTATCCTTGTTTTGCTTTTGTTGATGTTCATCTTATATCCTCCTTTCAAGACACTGTCCATGCCATTCAACTGCTCTTCCAAGTCCTTTGCTGTCTCTGACAGAATTACAATGTCATCGGCGAACCTCAAAGTTTTTATTTCTTCTCCATGAATTTTAATACCTACTCTGAATTTTTCTTTTGTTTCCTTTATTGCTTGCTCAATATACAGATTGAACAACATCGGGGAGAAGCTACAACCCTGTCTTACTCCCTTCCCAACCACTGCTTCCCTTTCATGTCACTCAACTCTTATAACTGCCATCTGGTTTCTGTACAAATTGTAAATAGCCTTTTGCTCCCTGTATTTTACCCCTGCCACCTTTAGAATTTGAAAGAGAGTATTCCAGTCAACATTGTCAAAAGCTTTCTCTAAGTCTACAAATGCTAGAAATGTAGGTTTGCCTTTCCTTAATCTTTCTTTTAAGATAAGTCGTAAGGTCAGTATATCCTCACGTGTTCCAGTGTTTCTACGGAATCCAAACTGATCTTCCCCGAGGTTGGCTTCTACTAGTTTTTCCATTCGTCTGTAAAGAATTCGTGTTAGTATTTTGCAGCTGTGACTTATTAAACTGATAGTTCGGTAATTTTCACATCTGTCAACACCTGCTTTCTTTGGGATTGGAATTATTATATTCTTCTTGAAGTCTAAGGGTATTTCGCCTGTTTCATACATCTTGCTCGCCAGATGGGTGAGTTTTGTCAGGACTGGCTCTCCCAAGGCCGTCAGTAGTTCCAATGGAATGTTGTCTACTCCGGGGGCCTTGTTTCGACTCAGGCCATTCAGTGCTCTGTCAAACTCTTCACGCAGTATCATATCTCCCATTTCATCTTCATCTACATCCTCTTCCATTTCCATAATATTGTCCTCAAGTACATCGCCCTTGTATAGACCCTCTATATACTCCTTCCACCTTTCTGCTTTCCCTTCTTTGCTTAGAACTGGGTTTCCATCTGAGCTCTTGATATTCATACAAGTCGTTCTCTTATCTCCAAAGGTCTCTTTAATTTTCCTGTTGGCAGTATCTATCTTACCCCTAGTGAGATAGGCCTCTACATCCTTACATTTGTCCTCTAGCCATCCCTGCTTAGCCATTTTGCACTTCCTGTCAATCTCATTTTTGAGACATTTGTATTCCTTTTTGCCTGCTTCATTCACTGCATTTTTATATTTTCTCCTTTCATCAATTAAATTCAATATTTCTTCTGTTACCCAAGGATTTCTACTAGCCCTCGTCTTTTTACCTACTTGATCCTCTGCTGCCTTCGCTACTTCATCCCTCAAAGCTGCCCATTCTTCTTCTACTGTATTTCTTTCCCCCATTTCTGTCAATTGTTCCCTTATGCTCTCCCTGAAACTCTGTACAACCTCTGGTTCTTTCAGTTTATCCAGGTACCATCTCCTTAAATTCCCACCTTTTTGCAGTTTCTTCAGTTTAAATCTACAGGTCATAACCAATAGATTGTGGTCAGAGTCCACATCTGCCCCTGGAAATGTCTTACAATTTAAAACCTGGTTCCTAAATCTCTGTCTTACCATTATATAATCTATCTTATACCTTTTAGTATCTCCAGGGTTCTTCCATGTATACAACCTTCTTTCATGATTCTTAAACCAAGTGTTAGTTATGATTATGTTGTGCTCTGTGCAAAATTCTACCAGGCGGCTTCTTCTTTCATTTCTTACCCCAATCCATATTCACCTACTATGTTTCCTTCTCTCCCTTTTCCTACACTCGAATTCCAGTCACCCATGACTATTAAATTTTCGTCTCCCTTCACTATCTGAATAATTTCTTTTATTTCACCATACATTTCATCAATTTCTTCATCATCTGCAGAACTAGTTGGCATATAAACTTGTACTACTGTAGTAGGTGTGGGCTTCGTATCTATCTTGGCCACAATAATGCGTTCACTATGCTGTTTGTAGTAGCTTACCCACATTCCTATTTTCCTATTCATTATTAAACCTACTCCTGCATTACCCCTATTTGATTTTGTGTTTATAACCCTGTAGTCACCTGACCAGAAGTCTTGTTCCTCCTGCCACAGAACTTCACTAATTCCCACTATATCTAACTTCAACCTATCCATTTCCCTTTTTAAATTTTCTAACCTACCTTCCCGATTAAGGGATCTGACATTCCACGCTCCGATCCGTAGAACGCCAGTTTTCTTTCTCCTGATAATGACATCCTCTTGAGTAGTCCCCGCCTGGAGATCCGAATGGGGGACTATTTTACCTCTGGAATATTTTACCCAAGCGGACGCCATTATCATTTAATCATACAGTAAAGCTGCATGCCCTCGGGAAAAATTACAGCTGCTAAGACTTTGAAAGGTCCAGCTACCTCAGATATAGTTTGAAGAGGTACATTTGGTTTTTGTTCTTGCACTCTCTGCAAAAAGACAATTTTGAACTTAATATCCTAATTTATTTGTGGCACTTTCCCCATTATGATGTGTCTGTATACACTCATGACTTTGTCACAGTATATACTTGCCAGTAGTCTCGGGATTCTTGTGCCTTCTTTAATTCCTCAGTAAGCACATCATCTACTTGCAGGATCTTAATTTTTGTACTCAAGGCACCTGGATTCTGATTTAACTTTCCAGGCTTAAGTCTGGTTATGTAGTCATATTCACAGAGTTTTAAGGCCAATCTAACAAGTCCACTGCTGGGATCCTTTAAACTCAAAAGGCACTGTAAAGCAACACGATCTGCAATTACTGTGAACTGTCATGCCTATATGTAACACTGACAGTAATGGGTGCCAAAAACAAGAATCAGAAGTTCATTTTGTGTGGTGGTGTAATTTTGCACAGCTGCTACAGCTGACGTGAAGCATAAGGCAATTGGATTTTCTTCACCATTTTGTATCTGACTCAAAATACAACCAGCTGAGACATTGCTAGCATCACACAACAAGAAAAGGTAGAGCAAAATGCCGATAACCCGAGACAGGTGCACTTGTTAAGAATGTCTTTCAGTTTTAACATGGCCCTCCTGCTATCCATTGTCCAGACAGGAGCAACTCCCTTCGTTAGTAATTTTGCAAGCCATTTTGTGGTGACCGGATAGTTCTCCACAAAACGGCGATAGTAATTTATTAACCTGAGAAATCAGTTGCAATTCTTTAATGTTCCTCAATGCTGGAAAATCATTCACTGCATTTTTTAATTGTGGTTCTGGTCTTGACCATCTGCTAAAATTATATGGCCTGGATAGTGCAATTATGATAGTGCAAAATCACAGTTTTTGAATTTCAAATTTATGTTAGCATCACTAAAATGGGTTAGTATGTTTTTTAGTTACTTTGCATGTTCTCTCACTGAATTTGAAAAGACAACTGTGTTATCCAGGTATACTAGTCACATGGTTGGCTTTAAACCTCCTAAAAGTATATCAGCAAAATGTTAAAATTTTGTGGAGGGGGAGAGGCGGATGTTTGGGGGGGAGGGGGTGCGGGAAGGGCTTTCTTTGATATTCATAATGCCCACAGGGTACAACAAAAGCTGTCTTTTTCTCCATCTTTAATAGCTACATGAATCTGATAGTAGCTGGAGCATGGTGAAGAATTTGCATTTGACAAGATGATTGAAAATATCATCAATCCTTGCAAAAAATGCTGCAAGCTTTTCCTCTGTAACTGGTTTTGTTGGGGACTACCACAGTAACGAGCGTACATAAACAAGGTGTATACGACCCGGGACAACCGGGTTTTTTTTTAGAATTCTAGGTATTTTTCATTGTTTTCAGTTAATTTTTTGTAATTTTGACTGGTAAGAACCGATACTCTAACAAAGGATATTACTGTACCCCACTACTGCAGAATAATACTTCGACAATAAAAGATAAACGAGAGAAAAAGAACGAAAATTACTTAAATTGCAAAGGAAATGCGCCATATACAACGACGACATACAGTGCTCGTGCAAGTGTCTGCCAAATGCAAAATGTGTCAAAGGCTTTAGGAAGACTATGCAATGCTTCATAACAACAAATTGCCTCCGATGAGCATAAAGGCACAACTGTTTACATTAGATTCGTTTTAGCAGTTACGAGCGGGCTCATGCGCATGCGCAGTTGAGTTGCTTTTGAGTAGTAGATTCTCCTAATTCTGGCTACAGGAATGTGGATGTTGGCTGTGCAAGCAGTCGCATCAAGCAGCTAGATGCTACCGGGAAAAGGGGGCGCCAAATTCATATTTTTGAGGAAAAAACTTGTATCGCAAAGTGCCTAGCATGCAGCGCATGTTTGTCTATTGATTATTCACATGATTTTGAAACGCATCCCTATTGGGTTTTGAACATTTTTGAACACATTTTAAGTTGATTTCTGACTGAATAATAAGTAGATTTTTGAATGCATGCATAGTGTATGTGATGTCTCATTGCTTCTAGAAATAAACTTCCCGTAGATGGGACAGGGCTATACGATCTGAGCGGACTAAAGCCAAACGGATGAATGCCAATTGCTGTCTGATTATGTGGTTGATTGGGTTTGTGAAAGATCAGTGTTGTTATAATTACTAGCGAAATCCATAGATTCAGACTACCCGACTGGAAATAAACAACTGTCAGGAATAACAGGTGAGAAAGATTATGTATTATCTTCTCTGTGTATCAAAGGAATTGAAATTTTGACAGAAAATTTTTGGCCATATTGCTACACTAGTAAGGACCAGTAGCACAGTTCTCGTCTAGCAGCCACTTAAGCTCTATTCTGGAAGTAACATGGAAAACGTGTTGCACAAAAACGTAAAACGCCTAACCGGATAATAATTGCGAGATAACCTAACGTGTGATTCTGGCAGGGTTAGTGAAGTTAATCAGCAAACAAATTTTGACAATGGCACGAATCGCTACAGAATTGGTGGTGACAAGATTGTTTGTGGAACGAGGAAGGAGAGGAAACGGGGACAAATTATGGGAGAATAAGACGATCCCAAATTTATATAAAAATTTCGTAATACTACATTTCGGTCTCATGCTTGAGAAATTGGTGCATATGAATGAAAGTGAAACTATTTCCTAACATTAAGTGCTTTTGTTTGTAGTATGCCTAATTGGCATTTGATATTGGTACTTCATGAATTATATTCTGTAGTGTTATAAAAATGGCCATTGGTGCCAAAACAGTCTTGTTTATTTGGTGTGTGTTACAAAACTGCTGACATATTAGAAAGGCCTATTTTGTTGTATCTAGCAGACAGCGACAAAATAGATGTAATCAGATCGAGAAGCCACACCAGTCTTGGGTATTATTTCTGTTAACAGCTTTTTGAGTATTAGATAATGACATTTTGATTTTTCATGTAGCAAAATGTTTCACGAATTTTGATGAGGTAATACCGTAGATCCTTTCCCAGAAAGGAAAGCACACCATGTCAAGCTGTAGTGAGATTAGAGAGAAAAAATGCTAGGAGCTAAGGATTGAAGAAATGCGTCATTTCTTGATTATCTCTTGTCTTTATTGGTTTTATGTATCCTATATTTAATTTTATGTCACACAAAGCAGCAAGTTATTAGCCAATAGGCAATAAATAGTTCAGATTTTCTGAAGAGTTCTTGTTCTCCTGATTACAAAAAATCCCATCCGCTATTAATTGTGAGATTTTGTTTTTTGAAAAGGGGCAGGCTGTCTAACTGGTTGACTGGGAACAGGCGAGGCCCCACAGGACATTTCAATTTCCACTGTCCTGAATATAGTTTGATGGCATCCATTACAAAATATACACGTTTCAATTCCACAGAGCGAAATACAGTGACATGCGTTAGAAGAATGATTTGTCAAGAGGCATGGCACTGCACTTTGGCGTACTTAAGACCAAATAATATGTCTTACATTTCCTTGAACACACATGTTTTATGCTTCAGACTTTTCAGAAAGATGTGCGCTACAAGATGAACATATTTTTGAAAATTCGATTTTTTTAGTATTGATTCGGTACGCAAATATCGTAGATATGGGGCTGATGCGCAGAGCAGTCAGAGTAGAGTTGTAGTGGGTAGTCTCCACGTGATACATGCCTACATTTAGTGATTTTGCTGTTTCGCCTTCATTTACTCTCACGTCAAATCGAAACAAAACGGATGTCTGTGGCTGGGAGCTATCAAGTGAATTAAAATACATTCACATAGTTATGGAAGGCTAAAATATGGCATTAGTTTCAGATTTTATTTCATTTCTACCTTTCTGACAGTCAAGCATTAATCACCTTGTGGAACAATGAAGTTATTTTTGTCTGTTTGCTAAAGAAATTTGGCTTTTATTAACCTTTTCTGCAGTGGCAGTCAATGTATTTGAAACGAAATGTTTAATTCCACAGTGCTGGCTGGTTTCAACTGTTCGCTGCATTCTCCCCCCACCCATCTCCCCCCCCCCCCCCCCCCCCCCTAGCACATATGGCATTATGCCATAATTAAGAACCACATATGATATAATACAATACTGGTGCTCCAAGAAAATTTACATCGCGAAAGCCACACTGAAAAGCTTAATATCAGGTTGAGGTATACTTCATTGGAAATCTGGACATATGAGTGTGCACTTTAAATGTGCACATTTTAATATGGTTCACGAAATTCCGATGCTCATGGAGTGTCTTCTAATGTCTTGTATCTTTTATGACATAATATATGATCTTTCAGTGTTTAACACGTACGCACATACGGGCTTCCTATGTTATGATAGCTGTGTCGCCTGTTATTTGCGCTGTCTGGCAACTGCTGAAACAAACCTATTTCTGACAGGTTGTGGGAGAGTATTGCGACTAGTGGTTTCAAAAGCATTACTTTCGAAGTAAATATCCTTCTACGTAAGTTGAACTATGTGCAAGAATGTGCCATGAATTTATTAAATTAAAGAGCGTTTGACTTATTTAAAAATCAACTCTTTGATGATGAGTCATTGAGAAGAATTTGGAACCCTGAAGATCAGACATTTATCTCATTATTGTAAATTTTACTGGCACATTTGTGTGATGTATCTCAAAGTGCAACACACACAAGAAAGATCAACATTATATGCGAAAGCTTAACTTCTCTTGCAGCATATTAACCTTAGAGACCAATATTATATGTGACAGCTTTGCTTTTCTTGTAGCAACACCATATATATTAATTTAAACTATTAACGTTCCCTGTTTGTGTGTTCGTGCTACTTAATAGTGATGTTGCTGCTGGCTGACTACATCACGTGTCCTATGCTCTGAATATCGGCTGGCGAGATCACGTGACATGAGCTATGACTGGCTTACAAAAGTGCATCACAATCCTGATTTTAGTGATTTGGAAAGTAACATGTGGTGTTTGGTGGAATTCCAATGTATACTTTTGTAATATGAAAATACGCAGCATGTATGTTGCTGCAAATGAAAGATATTTCCAAATCTTGTCTTTTTCCCTGAGTTTCGTTTTCTATTGTGCCAGGAAATTCTACGCCCATATATAAAACCATAACCATTCAAAGGATTGATAAGGGAAAATATACTGTCACTTAACATGGAGAAAGCTTGTTTTTACCTGGGAGAAAGTGTATTTTTATCCATGAAAAATCCGGGAATTTTGTTTCCTTGTCCGCGTATACACCCTGCACAAGAACAAAACATTGTACAGATATCGTACGTATGTCATTTTGAAGAGAAACCCTGAAAGTTCTTTTTTCATGTGTACCGTGCAACGGTTCTTTCGCGTTCTCGTCAATACGGTACCAGAACGTTTAAGTTCTACCACTGTAAAGATGGAAGATCCGCGATTCGGAATGTCAGAACTGTGTAGTAAGTAGTGACAGGCACACTCCAAACCATCGACTCTCGGAGACTGATTTTAACCGTGTTCAACCTAATGGTAAATTATCAAACTATTTTTCTCTGAATCATACAGTTTGTGGGAAAAGCGGTGAGAATAATTACTTTTGGAAACCTCTTATCAGACAAAGCCTGTTATAACAATAAACTGTTTCGCTTAATAAAACGGCCACCAGCCCAAATCGGGCACAGTGTCCACACGAAAAGATGAAGTCAATTTTCGACACTGAATAAATAACTGCTTTCACTTACTATGTAACTGAAAGACAACCACTTAATTTCCATTTACTTGGGTCATTTCGCAGTAATTACTATTAATCCCACTTTCTGTTACTTAGGAATTTACCACTATACTTCAGTAATTATTTAAAGAAATCACACACATGTTTCAACAAGGATACAAAAAAATATTAAACTTATAGCTATTATTCATATGACCAAAACTATTATTTAACACGACTAGATTTCATTTCTTTAGGACTTTTATTTGTTAACATTTAACTAACACCAATATTTGTCTGGCTTTCTTTGACGTGGAGAAGCAACACGAACAAATACTGTTAAGATTGTTGCAGTTAAACAATTATGTTATCTTACTTTCAAAAATGCTATTGAAAACTTATCCTCATGGTCACGAAAAGCGGTGGTTCTTAAACCGATATGTGCAAACTTTAGTATTTAACAATGATTTTCAGAATTTACTACCAAAACAATACTATTGCCAGTAATTTACTATTATTCAAGCTTCAATAAACATCAGAATACTCGGAATAAATTTGTTTAGGTAAGGACCCTACTGAGGTAAATGAAACTGGAAAATTATGGTTAAACACAAAGATACATTTAACACTTATATTCCTCTGATTGAAGAAGGATGGTTCATTCTGTGATACACTTCTAAGTAAAGTACTTTGCCTGTTACTGATGTCGAAGGTGGCGTGAGGCGGTGCTGCGAAGTAACATTGCACAGGTACGGCTCTTGATGTACATAGCTCTATCTTCCTCTTGTTGGCGATGATAAAATTGCAAATTTCTGAGCTATTAATTTATTGCTGTACTGTGCCAATCATGTAGAACATGTCTGAGCATGTTCACCACTTGCAGGGCAGCTACTGACTGTGTGTGTCACTTGCTCGCCAATCCTCACTCGCATGCCCCACCACCTTTCCCATTTCACCACAGAACGGAGTTCCGTTCTACCTATGATCCCTACACATTTTCATTTTACACTTCTGCTTACAAAAACCCTAAGTATGAACCATCTACAATTGCATGACAGCACATACATACAAAATTGACATAATTAATTACAGTTGTACTTGAAATATTACATAATTATTTACAAAATATGTTTTAATACATTTATTCCACCTACATCAAAGAGGTTATTTTTAACAGATAAACTACACTTAACAAAAGCTTACTCTCGTTATAGTATTTACTTAATTTTTCAAAATTATTACGGAACAAAAAATTTAAAATATACAGATTAATGGCAGTATTATATTTACAATAGCATTACAACTGCCACAGCGTATTTTGGTAATTTGCCGATAGTTGGTGCTAGTCACAAGCATGGTGAGTTGAGGTATGTTGTAGTTTGACAAATGGGAAAGTGAACAGGCATAAATGTCGAATATGGGATTCAAAGCATTCACACAAAAGCATTGAATTTGAGCGTGATTCCCCAAAGGTAAATATTTTTTGTGCCTTGTCACGTCAAAAACTGTACAGGCCATTCTTCTTTGTCGAAAGCACTGTCACTGGGTATTCCTACTTGGACATGTTTCAGCAGAATGGGGCTCCACCCCATTTCCATCTTGAAGTTTGTGGGTACCTGAACACGGAGCTACTGCATTGGTGGATTGGCCGTGCTACACAAGGGGACAGCTGTTTCATGAAATGGCCTTCCTGATCACCAGACCTCACTCCATGTGAGTCTTTTCTGTGGGAACACATTAAAGATCTGATGTATGTACCACCTCTACCACGTGATACAGCAGAATTCTGGGAGAGAATACGGGAAGCGACTGCCACAGTCGACGATGCCATGCTAGGATGGGTATGGCAAGGTATCAATTACCATACTGACATGTGCTGGGTCTCTCATGGTTCGCATATCAAATGTTTGTAAAAAACAAAAACTTTCACAGTCTCTCTTCAAAGTGCAATATGTATGAGACCTGTACAATGTTTAGTTCTTTTGCAATAAATAATGATTGAAAGTGTTCCTGGACTTTATGTACACCCTGTATGTGACAACCAGGAACTGAAAGAAGGTTTAATTACTCCAGCTTTTAGTAAATCTGAGGCATTTTTGTCTACTGCAGGCTGCAAGTGATAAGATGTGCAATATGGTTTCCAGGCTATTGGCTTGGTATCATATGTAGGAATCTTGTGGTACATTAAGAAGTTTGACAGAAGTTGTTTCTTTTCTTCAGATGAAGTTGCAAAGTCAGCTAGAATGGGGTACAGTTGACAGTGAGTATATCTAACAAACAAAACATTTATTTGTATGCCTGTATTGATGAGGAAGGTAGAAGTTCTGCTGTTCATTTATCTTGCAAACTTGAGCAATTCCTATCTCTCTTACCGGATTGGCTTTGCAGAAGGGGAGCAAGGAGCAGTGGCAGAACTGCTCCCATTCACGTTTCGCGTATTCACATTCCTTCGAGCACCTCGTTGATCTACTTGGTTAGCTGACCAGTGCTGTAGAGATGGACAGTTTTCTCTCTTGTTTCTGATTTTTCTAAAACAAGCACATGCTGGTTCCAAACACTAAGGAGCCGTGTAACTTTTTGTCATTTGCAACAAGTGTAGCACACTTTGGCAACGAATGCACATCAAGTGCGCTTTATCCCGGTGGATGATTAGACGAATTGTTGCACCTCCTTTGTGAGTTGTGTAGCCTAACTTAGTGTACTCGGTGTTCTTCACCTTGTCACGTACCTGTGGGGTCAATCCTGCGAATGAGTGAATCTGCAAGCAAGTTTCTGATTTCCTGAGTGGTATCTCATTCCTTTCATTACTTTCTGTTAGTACATATGTACGACAACACACAACTCTTATTCGGTCAGAAAATCACTCAAAATCCTCTCCAGAATTTTGATATTTGATGGAAAGATTGTCCTTATAGTAGCTGACTGTATTTATCTCTGTACTAATCCTCAACGCATTCTGCAAGGATGTCAAATGCCTTGGTATTTCTCAGCCCTTCCTTGAATCTACATAAACATGAGCCACTCCTTGCACTTTCGTGCTGGTACTCCTATAAACTTTTCGTCAGTTGATGGGGACAGTTTCCCTGTATCCATTACATTTTGTACTACTGTGTCAACGTTTACATCTAGTTTAGAACCGCCTAGGGGAACACAGAAATAGGGAAGTTAGGCTAGCTCCAGGCACAGTGCTGTTTCGCAGCATCACATTTACTAATGCCTCACTAAGGTGCCTTTGCAGATCATCATTTTTCACACGGAGTTGCTCCACCCATGTTTGCAATATGTTGGATCCATCACTAGTTGCCTCTGTGACGTGGTTGAGGGAATTGCTTTAAACTAGACACACACACACACAGACCTCGATGATGTCAGTGGCAGCATTGGTCCAGAGGTATTTCCCCCTACAAGTGAAGCTTGCACATTTAATATGTAGTAATTGGATAGATAAAAAAATCCAGTCACCAAGTGATGGCAGGAGAAAGGTTTTACTTATGCAAGCTTTTTGAAGCCAGTGGCCCCTCCTTCCAGCATAAAGATTGAACGGGTAGGGAGAGGGGTGAAGGGAAGGGAACTTGAGACGTCTAGGGAAAGGGGTGGGGTTCTGAAAAGTCACCCAAAATGCAAGGTCAGGGGAGACTTAACAGATGGGATGATAAAGGAAGACACCAACCGTTGCTTGGTGAATGGATTTTTTAGCTATACAATTACAGTATATTGTCAGGAATTGATTATTTTGATTGTTACAATTAAATTGTTCATTGACAATTGATTGGGCAGCAATGCAGTGGCGATGCCCGGTGTCGAGGTGGCATCGGGACATCATAATCATGATGTGGCCTCGTGCGACCACGATAGAGGAGGCAGACGAGGTTGAATTTCCTTGCCTAATGGCAGTGATGGCAGCTTGGCATTAGGCCTGGGTAGACTGTGGTGGGCAGCTTGGGCTGACTGTGCTAAGCACTTGTCTGTTGCACCACAGCATGGAGCCGGACTGTCCTGCATGATGGATTCTTACATCTGTTCATGGCTTAGTAATTTGTATGGGGCACCTCAAAGCTGAAAGTGGGTCAAATTTGGCATCTCACTTCAGATGCCAGTTCTTACACCCACTTGGGGATGTCGTCAGGATTGGATAGTGATGTGGACTTGTAATTAATATACGTAGTCATGTTGGGAAAAGGAAACTGTATCAGTTTATTTGCTCATAGGGATTACATTGTGAGAATTGTCAGGAGGACAACAGAAGGTAGTTCCAGAACCATCTTGGAGCAGAAGGTAAAGGAGCCAAGGTAAAGAAACTGAGCCATTTAGTGTTTGCTATAGGTGGCGGTTTGAAACATAAGAGAGAGATATTCTTCAGCTCTGATAGCAGTCAGTGTCTAAAGTCAAGTGATCCTGTGGCATTATTTGGTTGGTAGGTAGGTCTTTACAGTGATGATTTATCCTAGTCCATCATGAACTGGCCCATTGTTGTATCAGCAGCAAGGCGACAGACTGAATGGGAGCCCATTTGTAAAATGAAGTAATAGTAATTTCTTGCTTACGGAGACTGGAGTAGCACCTTGCAAACAAACTACTTTCCAATAACAGTTTTAGCCACGGATGTGACATTTCCTGAGCCTTTTACACAACTATTGTGGAAAATTGGGTGTTTGCGAGACTTTAATATGGTGCATCATTTAAACTATATATTTTCAGAATGAGATATTCACTCTGCAGTGGAGTGTGCCCTGATACGAAACTTCCTGACAGATTAAAACTGTGTGTCCGATCGAGACTCGAACTCGGGACCTTTGCCTTTCACGGGCAAGTGCTCTACCATCTGAGCTACCGAAGCATGACTCACACCCAGTACTCATAGCTTTACTTCTGCCAGTATCTCGTGCTTCGGTAGCTCAGATGGTAGAGCACTTGCCTGCGAAAGGCAAAGGTCCCGAGTTCGAGTCTCGGTCGGACACACAGTTTTAATCTGCCAGGAAGTTTCATATCAGCGCACACTCCGCTGCAGAGTGAATATCTCATTCTGGAAATCTCCCCCAGGCTGTGGCAAAGCCATGTCTCTGCAATATCCTTTCTTTCAGGAGTGCTAGTTCTGCAAGGTTCGCATGAGAGCTTCTGTAAAGTTTGGAAGGTAGGAGACGAGATACTGGCAGAAGTAAAGCTGTGAGTACCGGGCGTGAGTCGTCCTTCGGTAGCTCAGATGGAGGAGCACTTGCCCGCGAAAGGCAAAGGTCCCGAGTTCGAGTCTCGGTCGTGCACACAGTTTTAATCTGCCAGGAAGTTTTATACATTTTCAAATTACAAAAGTATAAATATGAAAAACACTGAATGTGACGCTTAAGTTTTGCGAACATTAAATTATCATGGCATCTGGTATCTTTTAACATAACATAGATCCCAGCCTACTTCAGCAAGACATGTTATTTGTCCATAAAAACATGTCAAATCTCTTCCTCATGATGAGATCAAGATGTTCATTTAAAAATATTATTTAGCTAGTTAATATATAAAGTACTCCCCACTGTGTAATATTTGCAGAAATGATGAAAGAATTGTCGGCTTAGGACATCATCAAAGTGTGACAGATATGGAACATCTTCTCCTGCTACGAAGGGGTTATTTACTTATTGGGGTTGTGGCTTGGCAGTGTTTTGGAAGGCAGAGAGGAAGAGGCACTGTCTGCAATATCAACACCCAGAATAAACTTAACAAGGCTAAGGAGCAATGTCACTCTCTTCTGTGTTGTTATGAGATTCAATTTGAAAATGTTGTTCTCATTAATGAGATCTGTTTACTCAATGTATATGAATGTCACATAAGAGTAACAAAATACAAAAGAGTTGTTTAAAAGGCAGTTATGTTATTTTGTGGCTTGAAGACTAGAGAGCTGTCTTACAGCCCTCAATCCTCTGCAAATGGAAACAAAGTCACACGACAAGACATGGTGGCAGTGCATAGCAGGTTTGTTAACATGGAGAAACTACAAGAAGGTAACTGACTTGAGGTAAATGTTTATGAGTAGCATCAGGGTGACAGATCATTGAAATGTAATGTGTCTTCTCAGCTCAGTACAGCCATCCCTCTCTTTTTCACTGCTAAATTTCACTACCAACAATTCGTGCTTTGACAACAAGCTTCATTCACAAAGTAGTAAAAATAATATGGAATAACTATTAAAATAAATGTGAGGGTTACCCAAAAAGTGAGGCACTACATTTGTTTTCCTTCAGTAATTATTTATTGAACACAACGATAAATATACAAAAGAAAGAACGTTGTTTATTCTACATTCCCTATACTTCCACACAATTGCTGCCCTTTTCTATGGCCTTCCTCCATCGAGACACCCTGTTAGTGCCACTCCTTGTTCTGGTATTGAAGCCATTTCTCCACTGTAAGAATCACATCTTTGTCATCCTCAAAATATCATCTACAAATGTGATGCTTTAATGGGACGAGCAAATGGAAGTTGGAGGTGCGCTAGGTCAGGGCTGTAGGATGGATGAGATGATGCTGTCCAACCCTGTTTAATGATTGTTCTGAAGTCCTCAAACTTGTGTGAGGCCGAGTGTTATCATATAGAATCAGTCAATCACCTGGGTTATTATGGTGACAAAATCATTGGAAGCCCCTTTTGGGTTTGGTTAATGTGTTCACATCTGCTTCAGAAATATTGGTACTGTGTCTTGGCATCACATCAAAGAGTGAGAAGATTTAGTTTCCTCATGAGATAGTGCATAATCCATTGTGCACAAACTTCTGAGTAATTAAGACTATGGACAATTGCATCCACACTTTCCTTCCTGAGTGACAGCGTCATTGCCAAGTGCCAAGTTGTTCTGCATTGGTCTTTGTGAATGAGCACATCAGCAAGCTGTGCCTGGTCAAGTTTGAAAGCCACGAATGGGCTCCCTGAATGAAGCAAATCTTGGAGCTCTGCAGAACCAATGTCTCGTAATGGCCTCACTCTCTTTGCCCAGTGACTAACAGAACTTCTGTCTATTGCAGATGCTCCATAAAAAGGATGCAAACAATTGGGAATATTCTCGAAGGTTCTATTCTTTGCTGTGAGAAGTTCAATGACGACACACTGCTTGTAGCTTACATCATATAGAGCCACCATTTCAAAACATTGCTATAGGTATGATACCTGTCAGAATAAATGGGATATTTGTGTGTGCAATTTGGAAACTTCAAATAATGTATATCTTAACTGTCACATTCATACAATTTTTGCTGATTGAGAAAATATGTGGTACATTATTTTCCAGGCAATCTTCGTACTTTCAGTTAGCATGACACCCTCTGTTCGCTGCTGTGTACGGTGGCGAGAACCTGACCAATTGGGTGCAAATTTGATTTACGTGCTAGCTAAAGTGCTATGTGCTATATTTCATGTTGTGTTTGTGTCCTGCAAAAAAATCCTATTTAACTGATGCTCCACTTTACAGATCTCACCAAACTGTCTCATTGTTGGTACAGTTTGTTACGCAAAAATATTGAGAACTCTGATGTCAGTGGATGAAACAGTACCTATATTCAAAGTTACAATTGAAGACTGCTTCATTATTATGAGAAATACAAATTTTTGATGCTAAAACCAGCCAGCTTTTGTTAAATATGAATGGAACGAATGCTTCAGGGCGAGGTGAAGAAAACCGAGAAAGGCACTATGTTGCACCTTCATAATTGGCTAACAACTCTTATGGTGACAGATCTGTATATTTAGTCTTATTCACAATCCTGGGCTCTTATTTCTAGTGTGATGATGATGAATTATGTTCATGCTGACACAGCAAATAGTTTATGTGTGCATAGGATGGCAGGTCTCAGTTGTGAAATATTCTGAAGGGATAGCAATACCTTTATAATTTGATGGGAAGCAACTTCCCATGCAAGCAGGATATGTGGACATTGTCAGATGTCTGGTGTTGTGCTGAAGACATTTGGTCCTCACAAGGGGAAGGTCTTGGAATGGCCAACCAATTTGAGTCATATTTGGCAGGGTGCTTGTATACACCTAAAACAGAGGACTGAGATATTTTGGCTCAAAAAGCTCCCCCATCCTTATATTTGAGGAAACCACTCCTAATTGATTGATTCAAATTTGACGAAATCAATAGGTAATTGAAAATTGGGTGTTTTCGTCATGTGCGGGGGGTGCTGCTCAGCATATTCCCATTTCGTAGAATCGAAGAAAGACACTGAGTATGCCTATGGTAAACACTGTTCAAAAGAACTGCCACTGACATAGCGATCAAGGCATGTGGCTGAGGAGAAGAGAACATATGTTTAATTTCCAAATGCATTCTGCAGTTTTTTCATTAGTATTTTTGCTGTATTGAATCTAGTAGGAATAGGAAAGTCAAAAGGTAATCAGTGAAAAATAATAACAAGGTAGGGAAATAAATTTCTTTAATGACTTGGATTAGAAAGAATTATAATTTTAATCCTGGTTGCCCTACAAAGGCTCTTTCACTCACTGTTACATGCCTTCACGTACCTTTGAACATCTACATGGGTGGTACTTGTCATATAAACATTTGAAGCAAATATGCTTATGGCACCAAGAACATATAATGAAAGCAGCTTTCGCACAACTACATAATTCATTCTGAAGATTTGGCAGAAAACTGACTTGGGTTACATTTAAAAATATTTCGTTTTTGAGAATTACACTGAAGTGCCAAGGAAACTGGTATAGGAATGTGTATTAAAATACAGAGAGATGTAAAGAGACAGAATATGGCACTGCGGTCATCAATGCCTGTATAAGATAACAAGTGTCGGTTATCGGTTACTGCTGCTGCAATGGCAAATTATCAAGATTTAAATGAGTTGGAACGTGTTGCTATAGTTGGTGCATGAGCGATGGGACACAGTATCTCTGAGGTAGAGATGAAGCGAGGTTTTTCCATTTGACCATTCCACAAGTGTACCTTGAATATCAGGAATCTGGTAAAACATCAGATCTCTGACATCGCTGTGGCTGGAAAAAGATTCTGCAAGAAAATGACCAATGACGACTGAAGAGAATTGTTCAATGTGACAGAAGTGCAACCTTTCCTCAGATTGCCGTATATTTCAGTACTTGGCTATCAACAAGTATCAGCATGCAAATCATTCAACGATACATCATCAATGTGGACTTTTGGAGCTGAGGCCCACTCGCGTACCCTTGATGACTGCATGACACAAAGCTCTATGCCTCGTCTGGATCCGTCAACACCCACATTGGACTGTTGATGACTGATGACTGGAAACATGTTGCCTGGTCGGATGAGTCTCATTTCAAATTGTATCAAGTGTATAGATGTGTATGGGTATGGAGCTGGCCTCATGAGTCCATGGACACTGCTTGTCAGCAGGGGACTTGTTCAAGCTGGTGGGGGCTCTGTAATGGTGTGGGATGTGTGCAGTTGGACTGATAAAGGACCCATGATATGTCTATATACGACTCTGATAGGTAACTCTTATGTAACCATCCTTTCTAGATTACCTGTATCCATTCATGGCCATTGTGCATTCTGAAGAACTTGGGCAATTCCAGCAGGACAATGTGACACCCCACACATCCAGAATTTCTACAGAGTGGCTCCAGAAACACTCTTCTGAGTTTAAACACTTCACTGGTCACCAAACTCACCAGACATGAACATTATTGAGTGTATCTGGGATGCCTTGCAATGTGCTGTTCAGATGATGTCTCCACACCCTTGTGTTCTTACTGATTTATGGACAGCCCTGCAGGATTTATGGTGTCAGTTCCCTCTAGCACTATTTCAGACATCAGTCAAGTCGATGCCATGCCATGTTGAAGCACTTCTGCGTGCTTGTGGCCCCCTACATGATATTAGGCAGGTGTACCAGTTTCTTTGGATCTCCAGTGTGATTCTAATGCATACCACGCATGCAACATCACCTAAAAAATTGGTGCTGAAAATTGATCATGAATTATGCTATGAATTGTTGTGGAATGTGGATAGTTGTGAAATTCCTGCTGGATTTCCAGATGTACATTGCAGTTTTGAAACCTCCAAATAAAGTTCTGTACCACGGCTCGTTGTAAACTAGCATAGCATATTAAGCTGTCTGTGGTCCCTCGTGATATTTGTTTTCATATGAGGCTTCAAATTTTAATTTTTCACCAATCCAAGTTGTTTGAGAAATTTATTTACCGCCTTGTTATTATTCGTTAATAACTGCCATATTAACCCTCCTTTTGTTACTAATTTCAATAAGGAAAAGAAAGATGACAAAAAATCCTGCAGAATGCATTTCAGAATTGAACACAGGTTCTCTGCTCCCCAGCCAGATGCCTTGATTGTTGCATCAGCAGTACTTTCATTGAATAGCATTTACTTTACGGGTACATAAGTGGCAGTTGTAATAGTTTCTTTTGCAAATCCCTAGGAAAAAAGTTTGCTTCTGGACACCACCTATGATGATTAAAAGTGTTCCATTTTCAATTGTATATCGATCTGGTCAGTTTTGAATCAGATTCACATCATGAACTGTAGGGATGGTGTTCTCAAAACTGGTCTTCATTTTATGTTGTATAGAAGCAGGCTGCCAAATATGAGCTGAATTGGTTAACTGCATTTGTGGCCTTCTCCTTGCCCATGTTAAAAATTTACACTTTACGCTGCTATTTTTGCATTGTTGTGAAGTACTGATCAATTGGTGGTAAAAGTTTTCAAAGAAACCATTGAAGCTATAATAGTACTTTAATTTGAAAACCTTTTGATAGTGTATGGTTTCTTTAATTGATTACATTTAATGGGTTTCATTTAAATGATTTCCTTTTTCTTCTGTGATGCCATATGTAATGTAGTTAAGAGGTATATTTTCGTTTTCATAGTGCTGGAACAGTGATATAAGCCATTTGATACTTCAAAAATAAGCTATTGGAAAGTGATACCAAACTCCTCAAAAATACCATCAAAATTGGCAGAATGTAATACCAGAGTTGACAGAAAACAGCAACAAATAGGCAAAAATAACTCTGAAATTGACCATAAAATAAAATGGATTTTTCCTGTCTCTGCTTACTGTTTGTTAGACAGACAGACAGACATTATTTCCACGACATAATACTTATTTCTTCGAGATTGTGTTCTTCGCAGTTGTATACCATTGTTTACACCTGATTCTCTTATCTTGAATGTGCCGCCATACAGTGTATGTTCAAGTACAGCGTGTACATAAAATCAAGGAACACTTTCAATTATTTATTTAAACATTGTACAGATGCCATACATACTGCATTTCGAAGAGAAACTTTTTGAAAGTTTATTTTTTTCCATAAACATTTGATATGCTAACCATGAGTGATCAGGTAGATGACAATACGGTAATCGAATTCTTGCCTTACCCATCCCAGCATGGCATCGTCGACTGTGGCAGTCACTTCCCGTATTCACTCCCGGAGCTCTGCCACATCATATGGTAGAGGCAGTACATACACAAAAGAGTCACACAGAGTGAGATCTGGTGATCGGGAGGGCCATTTCATGAAACAGATTTCCCCTTCTGTTGCATGGCCGAGCCATCGATGTGACTGCTCCGTTTTCAGGTACCCAAGAACTTCACGATGAAAATGGGGTGGAGCCCCATCCTGCTGAAAGATGAACAGAGAGTCCAATCTCATTTGAGGCATCAGCCATTGCTGCAACATGTACAAGTAGGAATTTCCAGTGACAGTGCTCTTGGCGAAGAAGAATGGCCCATACAATTTTTGACGTGACAAGACACAAAAAACATTTACCTTTGCAGTACAGATTCAGATTCTTTGTTCACCATTGACCACCTGAGGTGGAATAGGCAATTTAAATGGATATCATATAACATTTTCTTTGAATAGTACCTTAAAGCTAAATGAGCTTTGCAAATAGTGCCCATAGATGATAACATACACCATAACATAAGATAAATACATTCAGTGACATCACATAATGAAATCCTTAAAAATTAATGTTGATTGATTTTATATTCATAAATTCTGTTACATTGTAAAAAGGATTGATTAGTAACC
The DNA here is from genome assembly GCF_021461385.2 of Schistocerca piceifrons. Lineage (NCBI taxonomy): Eukaryota > Metazoa > Arthropoda > Insecta > Orthoptera > Acrididae > Schistocerca > Schistocerca piceifrons. The sequence goes on from NC_060149.1 coordinate 964,539,366, forward strand.
AATTTAGTAGCTTGCTCTTGAAGCTACTTATGTGATCCGACCGAGAAGAAAATGGAAGTTTATTAAATATTTTTAGACTATTGATTCGATGGGAATTCCCTGTTCTTGTCAGCCTGTGCCTAGGTATGTCTAATTTTGTTTTGCCTCTGGTATTATGGTGGTGCATGTTTTCCCCCATTTCAAAATCTGCTATATTGTTATTTGCATACAATTCTGAGGCGTATATATAAAAATTAATAACGGTTAATATTTTCAGCTGAATGAACAGTGGTCAGCAGTGCTCTGATCTACCAGAATTGCTCATTGGCCTTATCACTTTCTTCTGAATTTTTAGAAGTTCAGTGATGTGAAGAGAGAGTCCCCATATCAGCAGTCCATATTCTATCTGTGACTGAAAGAGTCCAAAATAAATAACTCATAAATATTCTTTTGTCACCAGGCTCCTTAGTTTCCACATTAAATACGTAACTCGAGACAATTTTGCGCAGGTGTGGTTGATGTGTGTTTCCCACATTAACTTAAAGTCTACATGAATTCCTAGACTTTTAACTGCTTTCACCTATACCTCTTTTGACAATCCCAGTGTAATCTGTTGGTTTTTACAAGGATTGCAAAGCAGTGTATTTGGTGAGAACCAATTTAGTGCTGCTTCCATGTCATCTTGCAGAACTGATATGTTCTCGTGCTGAGCAAGCAAAGTTGTGGCATCAGCATAACCAAATAACAAAAGTGGGGATACAATGAGGTAAATCATTGACTGCAGTTATAAAAAAGAAGGGCCTAAGGACAGAACCTTGTGGGACTCCTGTCTTAACTTCTAGCAACTGTGCGTCTCTGTTGCTGACATAGGCAAACTGCTTCCAATTTTTAGGTATGATTCAATTACTGCCAATGCAGAATCTTGTATGCCATAGAATTTGAGTTTAGCAATTAAGATATCACGAGAAATCCAGTCTAATGCCTTACTTAAATCACATAAAAGAAGTGAGGCTTTATTTTTATTCTCAAAGGTTGTTATTACTTCATTCACAATTGAAAGAACAGCAGTGGTGGTATTTTTTCCCTTGCGGAAGCCAAATTGACTATTAGAGAGTAAGTTATGCGACTCAAAGTAGTGGTTCAGTTGGTTATAAATAAGAGATTCAAGTATTTTCAAGAAAATGGGAACTATTGAAACTGGTTGGTAATTTTTGAGATCATGTTTGTCCCCTTTTTTATACACTGGGATAACGTTTGATATTTTTAGAGTTGTAGGATAGACTCCAAACTTTCGACACCTATTAAACAGAAAGGCCAATGGTTCACTAATTATATGCACTGTTTTTTTAATTATGTAATTGGACAACCAAGAGTAGTCCATGCTCTTGGGAGTTTGAGAACTTTGCCACTACCTTTGTAATCTCAGTGGGTGCGATTGTCCTCCATGTAAATGTATTGTTTGCAAGTTGTTGTTGCTTAAGTAGATCACTTGCATTGGTGGTTGTTGTTTCAATTTTGTTCCTAATATAACTTACAGAGTCCATGAAAAAATGATTAACTTTATCCGGGTCAAGAGCTATGCGATGTTCATCATTCCTGCAATGCTCTTGTGCAACAGCATTCCATGCAGCTTTGCACTTATTAGGAGCCCCTTCAGTGTATCTTTTGTATGCTGTTCTTTTTGCCATTCTAAGCTTAGTTCTGTAGGTTGTCTTACATTCAAGATATGCTTTGTACAAATCATCTTTCTGCTCCATTCCATCTTTATGAGAATTTTTATACATGTGGTACAATGATAACATATTTTCTCTCATATTGGTAAGTTTATCTGTGTACCACTTAATGTTTTTCTTTATAGGTTGGCTTTTAAGATCGATTTTTATAGGAGGAGAACAAGAATACCACAAATTTAAATAATTTTTAATTAAGCTCTTAAAAGCAGTTTCAGTTTTATTTATTCCCACTTGACAGTTATATATACAGTCCCACTTAATATATCCGAGTTTCTGAATGAACTGGTTTACTACTTCTTCCTTCTGCCCTCTAACCCACATTACCTTTTCCTTAGCATTGGCACCTGTGTTTGGGGAATACGCTCAAATTCAGTGCATTTGTGTGGATGCTTCATACCGTAGATTCGACAGTTGTGCCTGTTCACTTTCACAGTACTGTGAAAAGTTACTTGGTTGCTAAAAATGAAGTGTTCAACAATGCCATACCCACCCCATTCACTTGTTACAACTGTGAATAAATCTCAGAATGCTGGTCTTTGTCGTTGCCATTGAGGTTCTGCACTAGCTCCAATTTTAATGGTTTCATAGACAGCTTCTGTAGCAGGACTTTTCGCACTGTCATTGGAGTAATTTCCAGTTCAAAGGATGCATGATGCGCCGATTTCCTAGGACTCCTTATGAATATCTCTCATAAGTGCTCCACATTCACTGCACTCACACTAGGATGTCCGCTTCTCTTCGTCAGGCACAAGCTACCTGTCATAACGAATTTGTTGTGCCGGTGGTACATGGCCTTTCTTGTTGTTGGCTTCTTACCGTACTTGGTTCTAAACATAGGGGAAAAAAAAACTTTCAGTGTTTATCTTCGAAATGACGTATGTGTGATATCTGTACAGTGTTTGGTTTCTGTGCAATAAATAATTGAAACTGTTCCTAGATTTTATGTACACCCTGTATTTTGAAATCTCCTATGTTGGCAAACATATAAGTGTTGTATCAAATATTGATAGAAACTGCTTACCAGGCATCAAGGAAGACATCTCTACCATACGGCGAGTGGTGACTTTTATTTCCATAATATTGTTATATTCCATCCTGGATTTTCCTTATTTGAAATGAGAAGACAGGTTGGATGAAACAATGCATACTGAGATTAAATAGAAAAAGTTCTCAAGAGTTCCTGGAGCAAGGAGGAGGTGAACAACTCAGTAAGAGCACTTGTTTTTCCTTTCATTCTTTCCATTTGATTTCAGTTACTATTCCTGCTTCTGTACTTTCTTCATTGTAAAGAACCCGAAAAATGGTGCTGTTATACTTCACTGTGTATGCCTGTATCTACAGCTGCTTGGTAAATAAAAATTATATCTAATGTTATTTGACTGCAATTCTGTATGGGGTGTAATTTTTGCTAGCAGAAAAATATATAATTCCAGTGATACACTATGGCCGACCACTACTTATATTTAGGAGGTGAAATTGCCAGTGCTGCTGATTGTCACACACAAAATGAGGGGGAATGAGGAAGGGAGATATCTCATAACTTTGATGTTCCCCAAGGAGGAAAGATTGATAGCTAGGGGATGATTGGAAGAGGTCCCTCAGATATCTGGAAACTAATGAATTCAAATATTTTTTTTTTTCGCCCCATACACTTACAAGTGTCCATCAGCAGTACTTGAAATTCCACCTTCTAAAGGTAAATACTGCCCACCCCATCTGTCTCTTTGTAATTTTATACACAGTTCAGTCACATTAATGTGAGCACTGCCTATGTTTTATATCAACATGCAGTAACCGCTTTCAGACGGCAGATGCCACCATTAGCATTGGAGTATATATAAAGTGGGTCAAGGGGTGATGCAGAAAAGAGTGCAGATGTTGTCATAATGCTGAAACAGAGCTATTTATTGGACATCATTGGTTTTTGGGCCAAGTGTAGAAGCATTTCCAAAAATGCTAAGATTGTAAACTGTTTACGTGCCACCGTGGTGAAAGTATACAGTGCATGGCGAATTAGTGCCATCCAAAACCGGCATGCAGGCAACTGTGGTGCAAAGATATGTGTGGTTGAATGAATATGCAACTGTTGAGCAACTGACCGGCCAGATGAACCAAGGGGCTACCAACCGTGTCTCCTCAATGACCGTTCAACAAATGTTGATGCATATGGGCCTCTGCAACAATGGTTTGGTTCATGCACGTATTCTGGCTGCTGTCCATCATCGAGAAAGGCAAGAATTTGCATGCCACTGAGTGGCAAAAGATGGCCTTTTCAAATGAATCGTGTTTTATGCTCCATCAGACAGACGGCTTTTGGCATGTATGGTACTGCAACAATTGTTGAAGGGTTCAGGCCGGTGGAGGGGGTTTATGGTGTTGCGAATATTTTTGTGGTCTCCCCCGGGTGATTTCATCATTCTGGAAAGCACAGTGGTTCAACACAAGTAAGCATCAATCCTTGGGGACCACATCAACTCATACGTGCAATTTATTTTCCTTTGGCAAGATAGCGTCTACCAGCAGAACAATGGAGTATGTCACACACTTCGTAGTGTAAGTGTGTGGTACCACGAGCACCAGAGGGAGTTCACTGTGCTCATGCTCCCCTGCCTCCCCCTACCCGCTCCCTGCCCCCTCCTCTACCCTAAGGCTGAATTCAAAACCCAGTTGAGAATATGTGGTGACAACTTTGATACTGTTTTTGCCACGAATCTTTGGCCCTCGGCTGTGAAACATAGCACACTTGGCCACGATAGTGGATCTGGAGTGGGTCCACATCCCTGTTGGTACCTTCTGGAACCTCACTGACACTCTCCATGCATGTCCTCACTGTGAAAGATGGCTATTTGGGCTTTTGACAGGTGGTTACAAGTAGTTTTGGACCAAGCAGCTTCCTCAAGTTAATTTTACTATAGATAGAATACTTGGGCAAATTCCTGTGGTTTTGTTCACAACAATTTTCTTTCTTGTTTTGTTCTAGTGGCAGATTGAAGGATTTGTTGAGAAGTACAAGAAAATGAAAGACAGGGCAGCTCTTTTGAAAGGCAGTTTACATAAGGTAAGGTGGCATAAACCATCTTTTTAAACACAAGAACATGATAATGAAAATCTATCACCATTATGCATTATAGTGTGCTATTATACTCCGAAATATACAAGGTACATCCAAAAAGTTCGATGAATGGTCTCAGAAAATAAAGAAAATGAGAGTTACAAAGTAATCACCATTAGCTACAACACATTTGTGACACTAATTGTAAAGCTATAAAAATTGAAATGTCGTGTGGCTACGGCCTCCCGTCGGGTAGACCGTTCGCCTGGTGCAGGTCTTTCGATTTGACGCCACTTCGGCGACCTGCGCGTCGATGGGGATGAAATGATGATGATTAGGACAACACAACACCCAGTCCCTGAGTGGAGAAAATCTCCGACCCAGCCGGGAATCGAACCCGGGCTCTTAGGATTGACAGTCTGTCACGCTGACCACTCAGCTACCGGGGCGGACTTGTAAAGCTATTGAAAACTGTTCATAAACACTTCTTGTGGAATAGTTTTAAGTAACGTGGTCATGCGTTGTTGGATTTATCGCATCATTACAGGAGGTGAGACCGGGTGCTACCAGTACGATCCAGAGACTGAGCGACAGACATTTCCCTCACCTCCCTCAGACAGAAATTCATGATAGATCAAGACTTTGCTTTTGAAAAAAGCAATCAACATCCTTTAATCTTGGATTTTGACAGAAGACTCTTTTTGGGAGGTGGGGAAGACAACAAACATTGTGCCACGGACTGTCACTTGGTCTCAGGATCTTATTGGTAGCACCAGGCCTCATCACCTGCTATGCCACAGATATGCAACGGTGTGTGACCACAGTGCTTTGAGCGATTGCACAAGAAAATTTGTTGACAGTTTCCAACAGCTTTACAACTGATGTCAGAAGTGTGTTGTAGCTAACAGTGGTTACTTTGAAGGCCAAGACTTATTTGGTTCACCTCTTCTTGTTTGTCTTTTCTGTACAGATCTTTTTGTTTTCGTATAACTGCTGCAATCTGCATCCATTTGGCTCTGCATGCTGTTGTCAAAAATTGTTCTCCCTTTATAATGTTACCCCTGCCCCCTCCCCTCAAACTTCCCTCCATTACAAAATTGAAATGTTTTTCTGGTGACCTCCTCCTCAGTATTCACCAACTGGGAAATCCAAAAGGGAAAGCATTTCTCCTCCAGAATATTATCCCCAAGGGGATGCCATTATCAAGCTGTATAGTATAGGTGGATAATAGTGATGTGTTGTGTTGATTGTAGCAAAAATGGGAGTTGCACATGCTCCTAATTTAGATAATTAAAAGTATGTGCTCTGAAACACTTGCCATCAGAATAATTCCTAATATGAATGAAATATTTTCATTTACTTGTGGATTTGTGAATGTTTTCTAAGGCAGTTAATGGGCAATGAAAAATGTCTACACCCAAAATGAGATTATTAAAGAGTTACATGTGTCTCATCACCCGAGAAATCTCCTGTCTTAGCCTTTTTAAGAAAGTGGGGACATTGACCACAGCCAAACATTCTCTCTCTTCAATCATAACTTTCTCACAATCAAATGTACCACAACCATAATATAAGAAGAAAATGTGACCCACATTATGATCTGATGAATTTTTCTGTAGTACAGAAATGTGTGAAATAGAACTAGCACTGAAATCTTTTAACTTGCTTGGAAGTAATAAAGATTCCTAAGAGATAATAACACGTTATTTGAAAGTAAGAAGAAGAAAATTTTGTGTAATAATCGTGTTATTGTCTTACTTAATTTTTAAGGCAGAAAAATTTGGAATATAGTCTGATTTGTTCAAGTTATGTCTTTCTGGTTTTGTTTGTACATGATTAATAATGCATTCTATGTTATATAATTCATAGAAAAGTTCTTTAAATTTGAGAAATCCAATGCAATGTTAATGTAATCAGGGAACAGTGTTATATGATTTGTAATAAAGTCTAATTTTATATTTATTTTTGATTGACGTTTATGTAATACTAAATTAAATTTTTTGAAAGAGTCCACCTCCGGATACACAAAAGAGATATGTGACGGCGAACGCGCGCGCGCACCCACACACATATAGACACACACACACACACACACACACACACACACACACACAACTATCATCTCCGCATGCTAAGACTGATATGTTTATTTCTGGATCTTCAAACTAATCTCACCACTTCTCTTCACCATCATTGTATTTTCTGCTCCTGCCTGCACCAGACATATAGTCTCACATTTTCAGTGGCATAAGTTGCAAAATCCCTTGCCTTTTGATATGCTGAACTGTAAAGTGTCACACAGCATAACAGGAAAGGAGAGACAGTACTGTCAACGTACTATATGTTTACAACTATATGTCTACACCATAAAACAAGGAAGGAAAAGAGCAATTCACAAGAATCACAGCCAGTAAAAACATTGCTCCTGATGTGCACATTTTTGTATGACATGATGTGGAGTTGTAAATGGATTTAGTAACTGATCTGCAATTTTATTTGTCCCTCCTACAGCATTTTAAGCTTTTCACAACTGACACTTGCATTTCTACACGCATGTCAAAGTAGTATTAGTGAATGGAGATAATACAAACAAGAGTTGAGATGCCACAGTTCGAATGTATTAGACTTTTCTGAGGGATGTTCAGTGAGTCACTAAGGAGCTGAAAATTGCATCCCCGGACAAGGATAAGACAAAAACTGAAAGCATATTTGTTTCTCAGTATTAACATGATTTTATGTCTATATGAGAAATAAGTTGTGTATCAAGGTAGTCTTTCTAGCTGCACTAAGATCCATATAATTTTTCCTATTGTTTCCAACTGTCAAACATTTAAGTAAAACAAAAACCACTAACCATTTGGTCTAGTAATAACAGCGTTTCTGTGTTGATGGGCTGGACTAGTGTGATCCTGTTTTACACCCTTTATTACGAAGTACTAGATGCCACTGAGGCCAACCATTCTCGTACCGACTGTGTGACAGTGTTCACCCATTGGCCCTGCCAGGTGCCAGGAAAGTGACTACTGGTTGGTGGGCGTAACACTGATCATTTTCTTGAGAGGTGAAGATTTCATTCTTTTTGTCACCTCTACGAGTTTCAAAACTGTGGTAGACATAACAATTAAAATGTTATTTTAAATGTAAGATGAATATAAGCTAGCTGTCACGTCATTCCTGCTTTCTGTTTATAGTCCCCATACATTAATACCAACAACTAAAAATGTTGACAGTGAATAGTGAACCTTTACTGCTGCAGGTAAGTGATAAAAAAATTAAAGTTTTTATCAAAAATTTTTGAAAATGACTAGGTTAAGTTTTACTACTTTGGATGGGCTGTATACTCAGAACAAAATTGGGTTTATGAAATATGTTGTGGATTATTACATTAGAAAAATTCATGCAACCACTTTATTCATCCATGTTAGGAACACCCCAGCTAAAAGTTTGACAGTCATATTTAAATGTATAATGCCTTATGTTAATTTTATTAAGTTTTTAATTAATTACTTTACAAATTAATAAAAGATGCCATTCAGTCCACAAAAATAATGTCTATGATAATACACAGGCGAACTTCAGAAGTAAACAGATATTATGACACAAAAGAAAATAGTGTGCCTGGTTCCAAACTTTAAGTGTGTATATATTTTAATTGAATTATTTTCCAGTGAATCAAAATATCTTCTCACAGATAATGGAATAAGTGCTTTCCGGTGGGTGGTGTCTCTGCTTCAGATTGTTCCGCTCAGCTCATTCTAAATTTCCTATCTCGTATAATAGTGAAGTTTTCAGTTGATAGCTTTTAATTAGTACAGTGCCATGCACCACAGCATCATCAGCAAACAACCCCAGATTGCTGCCTATCCTGTCTTCTAAATCATTTATCTGTATATAGAGAACAGTGATCTTATCACATGTACCTGGAGCACTCCTAATGATACCATTGTCCCTGATACTGGGTTCTATTACTTAAGACGTCTTCGAGCTATTCACATATCTGTGAACTTATTCCATATGCTTGTACCTTCATTCAGAGCCTGCAGTGGGGCACCATGTCAAATGTGTTCCAGAAATCTATGGACTCTGCCTGTTGCCCTTCATATGTAGTTCACAGTATATCATGTGAGAAAAGGTTGATCTGAGTTTCACACGAGCAATGCTCTCTCAAGCTGATTTGTGGTCATAATCTTCTCAGTCTCAAGAAAATTTATTATATTCAGACTGGGAATATGTTCAAGGATTCTGCAACAAACTGAAGTTACTGATATTCGTCTGTAATTTTGCAGGCATGTCCCTTTACCCTTCTGCCACTTGGGACTTTGTGCTGGACAAGAGATTCACAATAAATGCAAGCTAAATAAGGGATAATGCTGTGGAGTATTCTTTGTAAAACCAAATTGGGAGTACATCCGGACCTAGTGCCTTATTTGCTTTTAAATCTTTCAGTTGTTTCTCTGCGCCAGGAGCCTGTCCGATGGTCATATGACTGTATATTTGTATGATTTTGCTGCGTGAATGATTTCTTGGATATGAAATTTAAAACTTCAGCTTTCATTTTGCTGTCTTCAACTGCCACACCTGACTGTTCAACAAGGGACTGAGCAGAAGTGTAAGACACACTTAGTGATTTTACATAGGACCAGAATTTTCTCAGGTTCTCTGCAAGATCTTTTGCTAAGGTATCACGGTGGTAGTTGTTGTATGCTTTGCGCATAGATCTTTTCGCAAACATACGAATCTCTATTAACCTTTTGTTGTTGTCATTTTTGCGGTCTCTTTCGAACTGAGGGTGCAATAACCTCTGCTTCCACAGCATCTTCCAAATTTCATTATTAAACCATGGAGAGGCTTTTCCATCCTTTATCCAATTACAAGGTGCATAACTCTCCAGACCATGATTTACAATCTGTTTAAACTTTACCTGTAACTCCTCTACTTGCATCTTACTGGAACTAAGTGACGTTAATTCACTGGCTAAGTGAGATGCTAACAACTGCTTATCGCCTCTTATCTACAAGAAACACTCTCCTAGCCTTCTTACTTGATGTAATATCTTTCATAACCATGGTTAATTGCTAGTTATGATTGCTAATCCCCATTTCTATACTGATATTGTCAGTAAGATCTGGCATGTTTGTAGCTACAAGATCTAAGATATTTCCATTGCGTATGGGCTACCAAGCTAACTGCTCAAAAGAGTTTTCAGAAAATGTTTTCAAAATTATTTTGGCCATCTGTCTGTCAGTATCCTCAGCAATGAATCCATAGATATACCAGTCTATACTCAATAGGTGAAAGTCACCTCCAACAAGTATTGCGTGGTCTGGGAATTTATGCGCAACTGACTGTGGTCTTTCTTTGAAGTTTTAAGAACTGTCACAGTGGAATAGGGTCGCCACTAAAAACATCCGTCTGTTATACGGGACCAGATGCCACTAAAAACATCCGTCTGTTATACGGGACCAGATAACTTCACTGTCGCATTCCACTTCAACCTCAATAGAGGTAATATTTTTGTCAGCTGCAGTGAACACTCCCCCTGCCTTGGAGTCTAATCTGTCTTTATGACATATGTTCCCTGACTTTCTAAATCTCTCAGATCTTTCCACTTTAGGTTGCAGTGAGCTGTTGGTCTCAAGAATACTTTGAGCATGAGAGCTTTCCTGTAGGGCAGGCAATTCAAGAAATTTTGTTATGAATTCTTTGACGGTTTACTGATAAAATGTTGACAGTCGAAGTTTCTTTAGACCTAAAGTGGTCTGACATCCTTTGCTGCGTATTGACTGGGGAGTGTTCTTCAGAGTACTTCAAACTACTGTCTAGTCAAAAAAACCCTCATGTGCACTTCATAAGCAATCTGCTTCCTTCATGTAGACCACCCCCTGACCTGACAAAGGGAGTCTTACAAATCCCCACCAGATAATGCAAGTCTAGAAATCTGCAGTCAAGACAATCACAGAATCAACGAAGCCATTGGTTGAGACCCTCCACTCGGCTCCAAACCAAAGGACCCAGTCACCCCTGGGAACAATGCTGCAAATTGTGAGCTCTGCCTGTACCCCACACCAAGGCTAGCAGTCTTCACCACCACCACTTCTTTCTCCTCCTCCTCCCCCCCCCCCTCCTCCCCCCCCACCCCCCGTCCACCTGTCCTGTATGAACTGAGTATGGCGACAGAAATCATTGGTGCCAATGTGAGCCACAACTTGCAGACAACTGCACCCTGCATGCTTGATAGTTGCAGGCAGAGCTGCCTCCACATCTTGGATGAGGCTCACTGAGACACTACCGAATGCACATTGTCTTTCTTTCCAGCCCTGAACAGTGTCTGTCTAAGGGGCTCCACAACGCACCTAATTTTGGAGTTCCCAATAACTAGTAAACTCCTCCTCCTGTGGGCCTGCCCATATCCTACTGAAGCAGCAGCCACATATTTACTTAAAGGGCGAATGGGTGAGGCCAAGCGACCGGTCTCCTCATTGGCTCTCCGCCTTGATTGATGCAAATGCATTACCTCCCTATACTCACCCTGCAGTGAGGGTGAATCCACTGCATCATGTACACTAGGAGGTGCCTGGTTAGCAGAGCCCATGGGCAGAACAAGTGACACCTGAGGTGTCCCATACAACACGCCAGATTCTCCACTACCACTGTACCCTGATACAGCAGTCTGAAGGTGACCGATTGTAGCCAGAAGCGCCTCAAGCTGTTCGCGGACCACAGCCAACTCCTCGTGCATCCACATACAGGATGCACACACCTTAATCATCCTAGCAAGACCAACTGAGAAGCAAACTATAAAAGCAGATAGAATCCCAGGTACACAACTTGTTACCTTCCTGATGTGTCACAAATGGGTATTGATGCATTAATTAGCTAGCTGTTCAGTGAGCAATTCTGCGCGACAGGCTGAAGGATATTTTTTCTTACAAAAATGTGAAATTAAACCTTTTAAATAGAGCAGCATATGCTAAATTTAGTAAATGTACTACAAGGAAAAGAAGGGAATTCATGAAGACTTAACTTATTGCTCTGTACGATGACTGGTATGTTGTTGTATTAATAATAAATGAAAAAAGGAAATGACATGACAACTGGCTTTTATTAATCTTATATTGAAATTAAGATTTTAATTGTTAAAAATCAGATAGTGTTGAAACTAGCGAGGGCAAAAATAAGAATGAAACCTTCACTTTCAAGGAAATGTCAGTGTTCTGCCACAGCAACAGTTGGGACCTTCATAGCACCTAACAGACCTGGTGGGCAGAGACTGGTATGCAACCAGTCCAAAAATTATTGGCGTCAGTGGCCTCCAGTGCGTTAAAATGCTCTGGGAAATATAAAACTTCAAATCAGTTACTAAATCAGTTTGTGAATTCCACATTATGTCACACATAAATACATCCATCCTGAGGAATATTTTTACTGCCGTGATGCTTGTAGATGACTATTTTCATTCTTTGTTTTATGGTAGAAGAAAATGAACCTTTCTGTTAAGCCACTGATTTTAATTGAAATTAGTCTTATGTTAACTCCTAATTCAGGTCAGTTGGTATCTCACTTTTTGTTTGCTATAGGGTACAGTATGGACCTGTGTGAATTGGTAGTACATTGGCAGCACTGTGTCTTCTTACCTTTTAAGCTGTGTGACAGGCTTTACAGTGCATCATAACGAAAAGGCAAGATACTGACCATGCCCAACCCATTTGCAACTGCTGCCTGCTTCACTCATACCTACATACCAACATGCATTTCACACTGTTATTGTATTATTATTTATTTCTATTCCTGTCTTCATTTTAATCTCATCCAGTTTTCTTATTAGTCTTATTTACATCTTGATGTCTTACTACTGTGCTTCATGTAGCTTTATCCTTCCTTTGCTATACTTAATCTGGTTTTGTCTTTTTCCAGTTTTCAGAATATTCCCATATGTTTTAATGCTCTGTTACTATTTTTTTCTCCACAATCAATTTTAGTGCCTTCCATCTGTGTAAATACAGAAAAGTTTCCCCACCCCTACACCGAACCCACTCCCACATAACTTGTTTCTGTGTTGCTGCTTAGTTTGTGGAATTGCTCCCAAACAGCTTTCCACAGTGATTCTATGTTATAATTCTGTCATTCTACAGCACTCACCAACTCAGCCCTACACAATATATAACTGAGTCCTAAACATTTTCTCACAACCTCATCACTGCCTGTAAAATATTTCCACTCTGCTGTACCAATTACTACGTCACATTGCCAAATTTGAAACCCACGTACTGAAGGAACAAGAGCAGCATGCACAGTGCCACCTTAAAAACTGTAAAGTCTATTCACTTTGTACACTTATATTGGACTACCACAATCCAGCACCACTACAAAAACCTCTGTCAAACCTCCTTTACATCAGTTAATAGATGCCTGACTCCATCTTGCAGAACTACATATGCTACAATCTCACAAGCTCCCGCCCACCATCCTACCGAACCCAGCACCTAAACAGTCCTGTAACATAGTAGTGAACCTCTCCTCCAAAAGCCTCATTTCAAAGGGGCTTATCTTTTGCCACATTCACAAATTCAGTCATTCTGAGCTTGTTAAAGACCTACTCTCCTTCCTAAAGTTTTTGCTACCAACTCAAAACTAATACTGAACCCAGCCTTACTTGGTATACTCTTCCATCTAACTGTGATCCTACAATACATCCCTCCCCTCCACCTTCACTCCCCCCCACCCCACTTCCTGGATCATCCTGTAACCTCAATTCTTGTCTCACCATCATTCCTCCGAACCTACATACGCAGAGAGAATCACAGTCTGGTGCTTAAAAACTGATTTCCACCTTAAAATCACTTCAAATGGAATACATTTCTGAATAAATAAAGAATATTGTTTTTGACTGCAGCGCACTTTCTGCTCCACCTGTACAGTCCTTGTTAGGGTGTGGAGTACATGGACAGTTTGAAAATTGGCTCATTCCATTTCAAGTGTAACAGGAGTCTCTGCTGGACCATTTGTGAATGTAATGAAATTTTATCAGAAGGTTCCACAATGTCTTGAATGGATATGTACTAATATTCAGCTCCAAATCTCCTTTGGTTCATTTCTACAGCCTCTCGTGAATAGGGTTCCCGAGTTTGCACCACCTACACACGTGCCAAAGTGTGAACTTTGGATAACTTTTGTGAAAGGTACTTTCAGTTTACAAGCCCTTGCTTGTGTGCACTTAAACAACTTTTTGTGCTGAATTAGAAGATATTATCGTTGACATTTTTAAATGCAAACTGTAAGAGCCGTAAGACTACAAAAATGACAGAAAATTCATTGTGTGACGTTGAGAGCCCATCTTTAACCAGTCACAATTCACAATTTAATCAACAGATTTGGCCGACAACTGTGCTGTCTTCTTGTGCTTTTTGTTTGATAGCCTTAGGCCTTTTCTGTCAAATTATATGCTCCTACCAATTTGGTGTAAATGTTTTGGGTGCCAAATTTGTGTAGTTTTTGGAGTCTGTATCTCAACTGTATGTTCTTTAATCTTTATAATCTTTCTGTATCTAAAAAGAGAAGCCTTTCAACTTGCCTGCTTATGACTGAAAAAAAAATTGCTCACAGTTATTACTTTTCATACACATTTTTATGCTCAAACGTGATATTAATGAATAAACAGAAAGAAAAATCAGTGAAACCTTTTTTCTGTCCATAAAAATACAAGTGTAGTTATGTACAAATCAACTTCAAGCAATAAGCAGCAATAAAACAAATGAAAATTCAGAATGTTAGAACTCTAAACACAGCTGGAATAATTCTTTTGCACATCAGAATGAATAAATTGCTATTACTGTCTTGTTCATATTCTGAGTAAATATATTGGATTCTTGATGTTTTGGTGTTTTTATGACTTTTAGACATGTATTGTTCCGGAATTGGTCTTCTCAAAATTTTGTGAACTCAGTCCAAAGTAGTGCTGCTGGTACCAGAGTTGTTGTAATTTAACCTTACCCAAAAAGATTGCGTTTTTAAACCCATTGTAAAAAAAATCTAATATGAAAATTCAATTAACATACAAAATGTTACATAGTTAACCTTACACGAACTAAAGAGAGCCATCATATTTACTGACGGCAAATATATAGTGTCACAAGAATTTATTTTATTAATATTGTGTTTTAACTTTTCTTGCAATTTAAGAAATGCAACTAAAATAACATTTACACTCCCAGCAAAAAGAAACTAACTTGATGTAGAATTGTCATGGGAGTAAAGTACTATTAACTACTTTTTGGAAGCATGCAGAAAATTGTAATCTTCACTAATTTCTCAGTTCTTTTGTCTCCTAAATTTTTTATTAATTTTGCCCAAATGAACTGGCAGATGGACAAGATTCTTTCAGGTGCATTGCTGGCAGGGCATGAAAAGAGGCACTAATAAAGTAGTTGTAAGAATGGGTTATTGTTTTCAATAGAGTAATAATAGGAATTTATATGGAAATGTTTAATCATCAATCTGAAAAGAAAGCAATAAAATCCAATTTCAACTACTTTTCTTTCATTTTTTAAACCCATTTTTATTTTCTCCCTAATCCTGACTGGTACACTCAGTTCATGTATGTGTAATACATAAAAATGGCCAACTGGTGTTGGCTGCAGCTGCTATCAAGGATGGTAACTATGAGGAATTAATGAAGAAAACTGTGTGCCATTTGGAATCAAAGAATGCATGCTGCAATATTGTGAACCATGTCCTGTATAACCTGACCTCGAATCTTATTCAGTACATGCATTTAAAAGAATATGACCCAGAAGAAATTATAATAAGAATGTTGTAGAGATGCATCATTCAACTGTAGAAGAGTTAATAGAGAAACTGGTTCTTTAAAAAAGAAAACAAATAAAAAAAAAGTCATGGTCTGACAAGCTACCATTCTCTCTCTCTCTCTCTCTCTCTCTCTCTCTCTCTCTCTCTCTCTCTCTCTCCACCGCTCCCCCTGCTGTCCCCCTCCCCCCCCCCCCCTCTCTCTCTCTCTCTCTCTCTCTCTCTCTCTCTCTCTCTCTCTCTCTCTCTCCCCTTTCCCAAATTGACATTTGGGTACACCGTGTATGCTTCATATCACTGCCTTTTCATTTTTGCTGAGTGCTGGAAACTCTACAGCAGGCTGCTTCTGTGCACCCTACTAAATGAGAGAAATTTCTTCTTTTGTAAACGACAAACATTGTAATGCTTTTTACACACAAGAAAGACTTCAAATAATTCTGTCTGCTTGATAAGCACATTTTGACAACATTTGCAATGAACAAAGTTACAGATTAGAACACATCCTACTATCATGTTTCTTTTGTTCCATGACTTTTTTAAGCACTGTCAAGAATGTCTTCTTCCAAGGAGCCTGTCACAACTCTGAGGTGGTAATCTGCTGCACAGGGAAAACAAAGTACAGCAAGTGGCCTAATGATCTTCATACCAATTAGTAATCTATTTGAGACCAGTAAATGCTACTCGAGCTACTGTTTGTACGAAATCTGAAGATACTTGCAATATCTGTAGGGTATATAAGAATCCCAGAATGTGACAAGCAGTTGTTCGTCTAGCCTAGTACTTCGTTTTTATGTAATATTCTTCTTTACAGTGTCGATATTGTAGAGGCCTCCTTTTCCGTTCAAGAGGGTCTTGATTATTATTGGTGCAATCTCTTCCTTGCATAGTATGTTAATCTGTCCCCAATATTCTGAGTTCCACTTTTCTTGTCACCTGGTATTTTTAAATAACAGATAAATAAATAAGTAGTGTGACTATAATTAATACCAGTGTAAATAAAATCCTTGTATACTCTTATTAACTAAATAATACTACACCAGGCCATGTGAGAGACATTGTGTCAGTAGTGTTTTATGATGCCCTCCAGATGAAATACTAGCACCACCTCCTAGGTTGAGAGTGTAAATAAATCTTAAATCTTCTCCATCTAAATTTAATTCTTCCGATAGTTCTGGTGAAAGGCGATTGCTTTCATAAAATTTCCATTTACTTAATTTATCTCTGGTTTTATTAAGTCCATCCCAGAGCTTACCTAGTTCCTCTTCTGTTTTTCCTAAATCAACTGTGAACCATAGTGTACTGACTGATAAATCTGTTGTTTCTTGTACCTTTTGAGTAATTAATTCACTTACTCATGCCTCCAAAGTTCTGAAAGTGGAGCCTGGTAAAGCTGTTATGTCCAAATTTTTACCCTGCTCTAACACATGTAACCACATTTGCGTGTCTTAAGAATTGTTCATTTACTTTTGTAAACATTTGTTTAGTTAATTCTTACATATATGTTTTACATTCTGACCTACCTCCTTTAATTGTTCAAAACCAGCATTTCTTACAAGATCACATAGTTCGTTTATCTTAGTACTTAACTACTCTTGTAAAATGGGTAAAATGTTAGCAAGTTAGTTATTTTTGTATTTATCTCCTTTTTTTTTCCTCTTCGTGAGATTCCTGAATATGCTGTTGGAGGCTACCATTTGTGATATTTGTGATATTTACTTTTGCACTTAATTCCTGTCGGTCTTCCACCATTTGTTGCCTAAAATTTATTAATGTAAAAACGCTAATGAGTTGTCTGTTGACTCAGTATTCTAAGCCCAATAACGCTCAACTTTTTGGCCAGCCACTGACTTCAAATTTCTCACAACACATAGTACCACTTGAAGGCACGTTATTTTGATTCAAATACAGCTCACTTACGGTTTTCAGTGGCTCTAGGCACGGCGAACTGCCAGTGCAAAGTGGGACTGTCATGGTGGGAAGGCTACAATAGAAATTGCTGCAGCAGTGGCCAACTCTGGTGTTTGATATACCGCCAATGTAACTGCAGTTAACTGGCGTGTGATGACAAGGAACTGAAGACTAGAAAACAGCCACCAGCTCGAAATCTCAATCTTCTGGATTGTAGACATGTATTTTATTCTGTGTTGTAATTATTGTTGAGTACAACTAAATTCCTTCTGTTCTTTCTGTATCACTGTATCACTGTATTCTCATCAACAGCTCAATTCTTCATAAACTTTTCTTGAATAAAGTATTATTAATGATTGCTGCATTGAGTAACCTTCACAGTTGACCACATTTTCATGGACAGTGTCCTTTTCTACTGGAACTCATTATGACAAAAATACTAATTTCTTTCAAGTATCTTAACAAATTTTTGCAGATTCGCCATTCTGTGGGGCATTCACCACAAATGAAATTTTTCCTGGGTACTTACATGACAATTTTCTCTGATGAGGGCAGTACATTAGCTACTATTGTCAAAACACCTTTTGCTCATTACCTGCATAAACTGCTCCCCCACCCCCATCTCCCCCCATCTCACCGCCCCATCTCCAAATCAGTGTCGAGCTGTACCCTGTATGCCTTGTATTCTGTAAAACACATATATCATTATAGCTTTTTACACACAGGAAAGATATCAAGCTGTTCTGTTTGCTTGGCTAGTATATTTCAACATCATTTGAAACAAACCAAGTTAAAGTCCATAGCATTTCTTGGTTCTGTGTATGTCTGATGCATTGTCACATGTGTCTTCATCGTAGGAGCCTGGCACATATCTGAAGTAGGGATCTGCGGCACAGAGAAAACATTAAGAACAGCAAGTGTGGCCAAATGGAAGCCACTTCCAGTGTTGCTCTGTCCAGTAGCAACATAGTCTACCTCACCATTCAGTCAATATACACATGCAGAAAAACCCAGTGGTCAACATGAACGTCCCACTATCCAAACTACTTTAAATAAATGTGCTCCAGTAGTTGATGGTCATCATTCATCAGTCCTAAATACTCTGTGCAATACATTACTTTAACAAAGTGATAGATTGATAGACTGTAGTCTTGATGTATTTAAATTCAAGGACAACATTTCAAGCATCATCTTGTCTTACGTTACAGAGAAAGAAATTAAAGAAATTGAATTTGATCAAGAAAGGTTTGCTGAAGTCCACAGAGTTGCTAGGATAAGAGAAAATCAACAGTTCAAGCCCATTGTTGTGTTACACATACGCTAAAACTGGTGTAGATGCCACAGGACACTCTTTGGAGTGTCACTAACAAGCACACGCTGCTACACACTTGACAGAGCTAGGTGGCCAAGAGTTCTGGCTCAAAGTTCCTGCAACTGTGGTTGGAACTTCCCCAGTGTGACTCTCCCATTCTTTAATAGGGTATTTCAGTGTCCGGGGCACGTTCACATTGAACAACACTGTCCAGTACAGGTTGCTGTCTTCCACCCGTGCTCTCTTGCACTGTGCATTGCATCTTGCACAAGTGAGTCGTAAGGACTCCCCTCTTCTGTATGTACACTAAAAAAGCAAAATTGTCTTTTTAGACGAAAAAGTAAAATTGTCTCATATCCATATTCTATCCTTAAAAGTATCCTTATGTCTGGGAGACGGCAGATCCACCGAGCAGATCTGATCCGACGACCCGTAGCAAGACTGCAGCACAAGAGGCAGGAGTGCCATCTGTTCCCTTCGATGTTTCTGTCTTGCTTTGCCACCTATCAGTAAGTGATGAACCAGCTAAATCTGGACTTTGCTGCCACAAATCAAGAAGCAATGGCTCGGAGACAGCATGAGCTCATTGTCCAACTGACGGGTGAAAGCAACACAACAGCAAAAGCAACACCAACACCAGTCACACCACCAGTGAATATACTAGAGAGGCCCTCAATATCACCACAGCAGTCCTCGAGCTGGAAGTGACAGCTCCGTGGAACAAAGATGGACCTTGGAAGCTGGTGGGTCCAAAATGCAATCAGCAGCAACATACATGAACAACTGAGCCTACTGACGCACACGGCAAATGCAGCGTGCTTTTACCAACATCAGTTCCGAGCATCGGTAATATGAGGGAATTCTGCAGCACCTCAACTACACAACACTACCCCAGCCGCTACGCAGAACACTACACCGACTGGCTTCCCACTGGTCATAATACACAATTACACTTGCCTCGGCAAGCTAAACAAGACATTTGTAGAATGTCACTCCCCACCATATACCAAACACAAAACTCACAAGGGACCATGTATCACTGTATGTATGCAACAAAACAGATTGCACAAATCTCCTGAAATTCGTCAAAGCTGGGGGAATTGAGTATCATAAATATAGCACCCAAGGGGGAAAAACTCGAATGTACATCGTGAAAGGAGTTGACACCACAACCCTCAATGACATTCTTCATGGTATAATCACAGCTCTCAGCTGGGACTGTGAGAGCATGAGATGAATTCTGGGATTCGTGACACACAGACTGCAGCCAAACTATTTAGTGGAGTTGGACGACACAGCTTACTCCTGCAACTTTCTGACGCAGATGCTCCTGCTTCCCATGGTCGTAGTAGAAATATGCACACCTCCGTGTGTCCTCCAACAGTGCCACCACTGCCAGCAGTTTGGCCGTGCGGCACCCGATGTTATCTGGCACACGGTGCCGCAAATGCACTGGTAACCGTATAGCACGACACTTTAAACTTGGTACAACTATCAAATGTACCAAATGTGGAGGGGTCCATGTGCAAACTACAGATGGTGTGCAGCATACAAAGAAGCTCTAAGGTGCAAAAGTGCCAAAGACAGACAAGTGGTAACCAGAACAGCTCCAAGACACTCCCCACCCCCCAACCAGTAAGGTGTGGAACCTCTTTTACTGGCATTGTCAGTGGAAGTGGATGAACTGAGGATGCACAGACCTCCACAAACTCATGGCACACTCCCACAACAACAGAACCACAACCCACACCTGCAATGCTAGAAACTGCCCCTGTACTGATGACAACACTGCCGGTCCCAGACAACACCAAGTCAACTCTGTCTGGGCCAGATTGTGACACTCGTGATATCACAGAAGACACACGCAAACTAGGGCAATCACAAACACACGAAATGAAACTGGCTGTATAAACAGCATATTAGCAGGCTCCAGGGGATCATACAGGCTAAATTAAAACTTTTAAAACCACAAACTGGGACAATACACTCGCAGGGCTGCACACCACATGACCTGGAGTGTGGCAAATAGCTGTCCACTCCACCAAGAAGAAATACTAAACACCAAGTTTACAAATGCCTTACAGACCAGCATATTCCATGGAGGAGAAGCATGAGCTGATGACCAGAACACTAGGAACATCATTCACACTGAATCTGGCTCCTTCCAATCCAGCACTGCTACTTGAAATGGACCAGGAGGTTACATGGCTTGTAACCCAGCCCAAGTGCAATGTAACAATACATACTGCTACACATGAAATTACACAGGTTATTAAGCACAAAACAGCTAGAAAAGCTCCTGGTCCCAATCACTTTCAAAACCATGTCACCCAGGAGTTCACGAATAAAGCTATAGAGCATCTCACACATATGACGAATACCATTCTACAACATCAACACTTCCCTGTCCTGATGTTAAGGAAGCCAGGGAAATACCACTCCCTATCACAAAATTACGGAGCCATCAGCCTGCTGAGCTCCCTGAATAAGATTGTTGAGAAGATGATTCTCAAACATCTTACTATGCACTGCAACACCAATGACTCGCTGAGACTGGAGCAATTTGGATTCAGCAATCACCACTCCACAACACAACAACTCCTCCGTGTAGTAGAACATATTACACACACCCCCAACACCAACTAAGCTACAGGAGCGCTGTTCCTGGTCTTCAGTCATCTACAGCACAATCGTCTCATTCGCAAACTCTGCACTGCTAGTCTCTCCGACGAGCTCATACATCTTACACACTCATATCTCACCCACAGAAGCTTCAACACCGACTTTCAGGGCAAACAGTCAGTATACAAGTGGGAGTACCCCAAGGCAGCATCCAAGGGCCCCTCTTGTTTAATCTCTACGTCAATGACTTTCCAACTGAACAAAACACAATGGCAACCATCTACGCAGATGACACTACCATCCTAGTGCAAGACTGGAAACCATCAGGCATAGTTCGCAACTGCAAACAAAACTGCCTAGCTGGAACGACAGTGTGTTAAAGCAAATGCTGACAAGTGTGAAGCAGTTCTGTTCACTGACATACCATAACAACTGCACAAACATTAAGTGTTCTGGCATACCCACCAGCTCTGGAATGAAAATTAAGATCGCAAGAGCAAAGAAGGCAGTGAACGCACCGTCAGCCAATAGCCCACTGGCAAGGACCACACCACGACAGGAGCAGGCCCCTAGACAAAGAGAATATAAGTGCCGCTCCTGCCAGCCACGGCCACTCAGTATTTGGACAGGATTAGGACAGTATACGGACAGGCCTAGCGCAGAATGCTACAATAACAGTTATTAGTGATCCACAAACTGTGTGTCAAACTTGCACGAACATTGTATATAGCAAAGGACTCGGATTTATACTGCATGTCGCCTATTGCTTGCGACACCATTGTAAATTCCAGGTTAAGCATTGTCAAGCTTCTTATTTGTAATAAAAACTATTAATGTTGTTTGCTTGAATTGTTGTATAGCATTTTGAGAATGCAGCATCCTTTAGGCACCCTATACGAGATGAGTGGGCAGGACCCCACATTAAGACTGCAGACAAATAACACTACACAAACGCCCAATACGTTTCAGTGTGAAAGTCAAATACTTCAGTGCCAGGCCAACTGAGCAAATGCAAGGCTCAAACAGTGTTACTCTAAGCTCAACAGGTAAAGCACACTGAATAGGAGGGTATCGAGGTCCGTGTACATGATACTGATTAGACCCATGATGATACATGCAGCTGCAGTCTGGGGTTACGTGGCTCTGACCACCTGTGCCACCTACAGGTGATACAGAACGAAGTGCACCACAGTCCACACACACTGTCGGCCTTCACAGAGAATACTGCCTTGAGACTCACACACAGATATTCAAAAAACTCACCACACGACTGTACAGGAACTTGAGACACTCTGAGAATCACTTCATTCTTAACCTGGGAAACTACGACCACAACCACGGGTGAAAACACAACTGCTGAAAAACACTTCAATCTAGGGACAATTAATCACCTGTGGACAGCACAAGCTCACAGACAAAATAAACACTGGTGAATCCCTGCATTACAGCAAAACTAAATGGCATTGCCAGCTGCAAATATCTAGCTGACCAACTGGCAATACGGGAAAGCAGTATTGCACACTAAACATAAACATATCCAACCAAACCTCTTTATGGCCAATTGACCACTTGTATAACGACCTTGTCATGTTACAAGTACAGATGCTGCAGGTGGACCAGGAGACACTCAGGTGCACAGCCCAAGAGTACCCCTCCTCAATAGGACTGACACTCGTAAAGAGTGTTTTAAGCTGCGACAGTGGTATCGAGCATCGCACAATACCCAAAACTAACGACAACCTCACCCTTGCAGACAGAAAGAAACTGCTACTGCTCTTACTATCTGTCCAGACTATTGCAGAAGTTCTTTTCCTTTGGTGCTTGCCTCGGCACTTTTCTCCCTCTGCCCTTAAAACTGCTACCTTCTGCTCACTTCTCGACCACTTCTGTCGACTCGAAGTGCCTGTATTAGTGGGTAATCCTACGGACAACATCATGACCCCACATCCTGTGCACTTCTCAATTGTAACGAAGCAAACGGAGGTGATGGTAGAACTTTGGTGATGGTCACCATGTCAGTGTGGGTGTGGAGTAGCTTCGCCCTTTAAAGAAAAAGGCATTACCACGAATTGGACCTGGGTCCTCCACATAGCAGCAAGATATGCTGACCTCTGAGCTGCTCAAATGGACAAGAGAGAATTTAGCATTAATTGCAAAGTTTGCAACCATAACAATCACAAAATAAATAATTTACATAGAGAATATGCATTGAAGCTTAGGGTTAAGGAAACTGTTTTATATTCAGGTGCAACACCCTTTTAACATCTGCCAGCCGACATTAGGAGCAATCTGGAAATCCCCAAATATTCAAAATTAAAGTAAGAAATGTTTTATTAGCCAGTACACCAATAATTTACCTGGATATGTGAATTTACCTACCTGTCCCACCTCAGATACACAACGCACAAACACTTTCTAACAGAAAACCATATTTAGCCATGCAACATATTCTCTAGGAGCAGACAGGAATGGTAGATGGTTTACTCCACAGAGGGAAGCTGGCAGCAGCTTTGGAATGCCTTTTGAAGTGGTGATTCCATCATAATAATAGCCTATGTGCAGGTACGGTTGGTTCTCCACGGAACAGAAACTACTGTACCAGTCCCAACGTGGCGTTGACAGCATAAAGGGCATTGCACAGGAAGGAAGTATATGAATTTATCAGAATAAGTTTAGATGACAGTGTCCTGTGTAAAATTAAATGCTCATTTAGCATGAAGTATTAAATCAAAATAGTGGCAGAGCAGTTTAAGTAGCAGAGCATTGGCTTTTTTCAAGTAGTTGCTTCTCTGTATATTTATAAAAATAAAATGATGGAGAACTGATCCCCTAGAATAATAACAGTTCAGTGGCACTTCTCACTTACTCGTTTTACACCCCTGAAGGCTCTAATCGGTGATGGAGCTGTTGGAATATTACATGTGAATGAATGGCTGAACTCGATAATTTTCAAGGTATTCAATATTCTTGTACAGTGCATTCAAAACAAAGTTATATAAAAATGAAGAGGGATGTGTACTTCATAAACTGGCTTGACAACAAGCACACAACAAAGCAGTGTGATGTAGCTTACTCAAGCACCTCAGTTTCGCAGGAGACCCTGAGGCAACAAGTACACACATCATGTTTGCTCACTGTTTTTTATTGCCTGTGCTTGAGCACAGTATGAAATGTATTAACTTTTATGGAGTCAGCTATCTGTCCAATTTCCTTCTCCAAACTGGGGCTGCTTCCCATCTCTAATTAATTTGTCGTTAACAGGATGTTAATTGTAATATTCCCTTTAATGAACTCATTTTCAGCAAATTGCTAAGCTGGTAATCTTCCTTTCTGTATTGAATAATAATAGTAACTCTGACATTTACATGAAGAGGCATACCAGCAGCAGCAGTTAGCTGTCTTTTAAACTTCATTTGATGCATCCAGAACACTGGAGATATACTGCAACGTCAGTAGGACATATTTACTGAGAAAAATCATACACGACACACTTGCCTCCACTGAACGCATCTGCACCCATTAATGTACAGGCAAAAATCCACAAAACCTAACATTCTAGAAGTGGAACAAAATGAATGATATTTTTCAAATACAGTGCTTAAAAAAGTTTCACATTGCCCCCACAGCTTGCATACTTTGTTTTTAACCCATTTGTGGGCACGTTTTTTGTAGCAGCCCTGTAAAGTTAATTGTTTTGGTATCATTTTAGAAGTGTAAACTACATTTAATTTTTGATTATTTTATTTTTGTGATTTAGGAGCAAAAAACTATAGTGGTAAGTATACTTCCCACTGTCTTTAGTAAGCTGTTATGAGTTACTACTACATGTGAAAAAAGGAATTTTCTGTTTTTATTTGACTATCTATTTTACAATCCTAGAAACTTCATTTAACACTACTTAAAGAAACGAGCTGAGACAAGTCACAATAGCATATATTGCAGAATGAAACAATGTGTTCTGTTGTAACAAGTGACAACAGCACTGATGTCATGACAAACAGACACCAGTTGTTTAGCATATTATCACAAAAGGTCAACCACATCCAGAGGAGGTACAACATTTTCCCAAGAGCATAGTAAAACAACTAAATTAGTGGTAAGTATGGTCAGTTGGTGGTAAGTATCCTTTCTGCAGTCCAAAAAAGAAATTAATTTTGTGGTAAGTATATTCCCCTTGTATCATGGAAAAATTACTTTGGTAGTAGGCATACTTCCCAGTGGCCTTCAAAACAACATTATTTTGTGGCACATATAGTTGCAACTGCTTCTGAAAGGAACAAGTGACATTTAATGACAATTAAAAGCTACATTTCATAACAGACAGAAAGTTCAGCTGGTGCAGCAAACTAACATCAGGTGCCAGGTGCATACAGAGCTCGTATGATGTGTTCTCAGGAATACAATAAAGAAATACAGTTGATGGTAAGTACACTTCCCACATCCTGTGAAATGGTTAAATCAGGAACTTCTCTCACAATATATCGAGCGAGGTGGCACAGTGGTGAGCTCACTGGACTCACATTCAGGGCGACTAACAGTTAAAGTCCATGCATTACTCTCCTGTGGCAACCTGTTCATCTCAGAGTATCCCTTTCAACCTACAGCCTCAATTATCTGCTGGATGTATTCCAATCTCTGTTTTCCTCTACAGTTTTTGCTCTCTACAGCTCCATCTAGTCCACCCAGACTTGGGTTTCCTGAGCTTTCTCTAAATCAGTACAGGCAAATGCCGAGATGGTTTCTCTGAAAGGGCACAATAAATAGCCTTCCCATCCTTGAAACAATCAGAGTTTGTGCTCAGACACTAAAGACCTCAATGTTTATGGGATATTAAACACTTATCTTCCTTCATTTCTCCTTTCTCAATATTCTTTTGTCTACCAGAAATCACTAAGTACAACTGACTGTGTAATGTAGGTGAAAGCGAACCTGCACTCTCATTTACTTTAGCAGAGTGCACTGTGTCTCCATTCGTTAATGGGACAGTGTGACTCACGTGGGCTGTACAGTCTGTCGACCTGCTGCAAAGAGTCGCTTAAGGCTTTTACTGGTCATGAGAGATATACTTAGCAGTAGCTGTGTTTCTTTACTGCATTTATGGGAATACATTGAACCACTTCTGCATGCTCCTCGCATCCAGTGATAGTCCGCTGCACCAGTTTACTTTCTTTTTGTTATGAAATATAGCTTTTAGGGCTGTGAGAAGTATACAGCCCAGTGTTTTAATGGCTCTTGGAAAATATGCTTTCCATCAAAATAGTTTCTCAAAATGGTTTGGGAATTACACTTACTGTATTTACCCGAATCTAATCCGCACTCGAATCTAAGCCGCACCTGAAAAATGAGACTCGAAATCAAGGAAAAAAAATTTTCCCGAATCTAAGCCGCACTTGAAATTTGTGACTCGAAATTCAAGGGAGAGAAACGTTTTAGACCACATCTCCAAACCGAAACAAAGTTGGTCCATTGTAATATGAGACAATTTAGGTCGAATGAATGACAATACAGCTACAGTAGTTTGGTGCGTGTGGTAAACTTAGCAGTTAAGCTATACCACGCAGTCATTGCTATGTGTCAGGCTCTCCGTCCGTATTTATACTAGAGAGCCTTTTTCACGTGCTTCGTCTGGTTTGAATTGATTGCTTATTTTTCTTTGATCTGATAAGTGCCGTTCTCTTTGTTATAGGTGTTTCCGTCACTCTAAGCTCAAAATGCATTATCGTACTGTGCCATGCATTGTTTGTCGCATTCTGATTATGCGTGTTTACAGCCTGTCGCCGCTCGCGGGGTGGCTTGCTTTTGCGCACGCTACCGCCGCTTACAATTAAAAAAAAAAAAAGAGAGAGGAATCGTCTCATCAGCGAAACAATGGCAAGAGACTGCTATTTGTTGTTACTTACACTGCCGCTTTCTTTGATAATGATCAACAAGAACCATATAATAGACTGCATATGATAGATGTTCCAAACGAAAGTTTAGCGAAAAATTTTCTCCGTTTGAAAATTTTTGCAGACGCCTCTTTAGTGCATTACATTCTGCACAGAAATTAGAGCCATCTTAGGTTTAAAAATCTAGTCAGTTGCCGTGCTTCATTTCTGACTGTATCACTATTCAGCATACGAATAATACGAATATAAACATGACATGATATATATATATTCTTCCGCGTTTGCTGTTGTCTCACTCTAGTTTCGTAGTTTATTAGGAAGACAGGTTTTAAATGAGATAGCAGGAAACACGTAGGAATACATGGCAAAATGTTTACATTCGTATTATTCTTATGGTGAAGAGAATACTGCATGTGATTCACAATTCATAAAAGTTGCTATTAACAACCATCTCTTGTCACAGGTAGGACAAAAATTCAGAACGTAGACTTGGCCATATTGACAAACATCCCAAACAGTCTTCCAGTTGGATTTTCATAGTACATTGAAAGGCTGCAACATTCAGAGATGAAAAATATGCAATTTGTATTTACTTCGTTGGATAAAGTATGAAAATGCAGTGGTCGAAACTTGGGGCAGAGAAAAAAGCTCGTCTTCCACCCCCACCCCCGTTTTTTTTTAGTTTGCTTACTGACGCATAGGTTTTGGCGCCAGTATTTATCTTTGTGCCTGCAAAGCATGCCTGTGTAGTGCTACATATATTCGACGGCAGAAGTTAGTTGTGGCGGCACCTACCAACATTTTTCAGAACTTCCGCTTACTTTGCACTTGATTCTAAGCCGCAGGCGGTGTTTTGGATTACAAAAACCGGAAAAAAGTGCAGCTTAGATTCAAGTAAATACGGTATTACACAATTATGTCTTTTGTGAATCTCGGGAAGCATACTTGCCAACCACTTAGTGGTTTTACAAAGCTTTTGGGAATATATATTACCATCTGTAGATGTACCTGGTATCTTGTGATAGTACACTGTACCAGATGCATAAAAATTGCTACAACAAACAATTTTTGTTTGTTGTCAGATCACTACTATCGTCACTTGTGTAGTTGGAAAAAAAAATTGCCTCATTTTCACAGTGGAAAATAGCAGCTCACAAAAGGGCTCTAGGAGAAATACACTACCACGACAGTTTTTGTCCTAAACCACAAAAATAAAATTACAAAAATAAATAAATAAACAAACTGATCACATGTCCAATATAACATCAAAAAATTTGACTTTGCAAAGGGATTAAAGCGTTAATGCTTAAAGACTGCCCAAGCATTGTTACTTTACAGTAAGAATGTTTGTCAGCATGGAAAGTTACTACACAATTGGCAAACGCTACAGCGACATCATATGAACATTCCAGAGCTTTTGCAGTAACAAAATGTTAAAAATCGGCACTACAGAGATTGCTCAGAGCCAACAACAACTGACGACTGCTAACTTCAAATTATAGCTGACAGGTAGTACCTCGGGAACTTACTGTAACTGCACTGTGACTTTTTTTGCAGATAATGGGGAGAGCTGTGTTGACTCACATGGTACACAACCATCTCGACACATTCAGTGGGGTCTCTAGGTGTCCATTATGTACTACAGTACAAACCCCCGGGGAATGTAGTGCACAAAGAATCGTGGTGTATATGGAAACCGGTGGATGGAAAGCGACATTCTTTTTGAGGAGCACTAGTGAGAAAATTTAGAGAAATGGCTGTTGATGCTGACTGCAGAACAATCTACTGCGACTAATGTACATTCCATGTAAGGGCCATGAAGACAAGTTTAGAGAGATTAGGGCTCATTCAGAGGCATATAGATAAGTCATTTTGCCCTCACTCTGTTTGTGGTGCAACAGGAAAGGAAATTACTAGTGGTGATACAGGGTGTCCTCCAACGGAACTTGGATCAGTGGTATTGTATTCCTTTCACAATATGTGAAGCATTTCTTTGATACCTAATGATCCTTGTAGAAGGGTGCAGAAATGGCCAGGTACCAATGCATGTCTCAAGTGTGAAGACCCACAGATTCAGCACATAGTTGAGTCAGTCTGGTTTTGGTCTGGTGTCACCTATGGATATCAAATGCCTCTAATAACTAGTAAGTATAATTTGAGAGCTGTGCAGTATCAGAACTGAATCCTCCAGCCTACTGTCTAGCCAACATAATGTCAAAATTTCAGCAGTGGGTCTCTCGACAAATAGTGCACTATGGCATAGGTCCTGTTCTTAGCATGCATTTATTGTAATTTCCTGCTTAATGCAAAGTCCTAAGCAATTGGAAAAAAGCACAGTAATTCCTGTATATAAGAAGAGTACAACAATGGACCCACAACATTACAAACCAATATCCTTAACATTGGTTTGCTGCAGAATTCTTGAATGTATTTTCACTTTGATTTCCATGAGACAGAAAAGCTTCTGTTCACAAATCAGCACAGATTTAGAAATCATCGTTCGTGTGAAACTCGACTTGCCCCTTTCTCACAATATATCCTGCAAATCACGGATGAAGGGAACAGGCAGATTCCACATTGTTATTTCCAGAAAGTGTTTGCCACAGTGCGCCACTGCAGACTGTTGATGAAGGTCTGAAATTACAGATTAGGTTTCAAGATATGTGAATGGCTCGAGATGACTTCTTGTGTAGTAGAAGCCAGAATGTCGTCCTTGATGGTGAGTGTTCATCAGAGGCAGGGGTATTGGGGTTATTCTCAGGAGTGCCTCGGGGAAGTGTGATAGGACCACTCTCATTCTCTATACAGGGTGTTACAAAAAGGTACGGCCAAACTTTCAGGAAACATTCCTCACACACAAATAAAGAAAATACGTTATGTGGACATGTGTCCGGAAATCCTTAATTTCCATGTTAGAGCTCATTTTAGTTTCGTCAGTATGTACTGTACTTCCTCGATTCACCACCAGTTGGCCCAATTGAAGGAAGGTAATGTTGACTTCGGTGCTTGTGTTGACATGCGACTCATTCCTCTACAGTAATAGCATCAAGCACATCAATACGTAGCATCAACAGGTTAGTGTTCATCAGGAACGTGGTTTTGCAGTCAGTGCAATGTTTACAAATGCAGAGTTGGCAGATGCCCATTTGATGTATGGATTAGCACGGGGCAATAGCCATGGCGCGGTATGTTTGTATCGAGACAAATTTCCAGAACGAAGGTGTCCCGACAGGAAGACGTTCGAAGAAATTGATCAGCGTCTTAGGAAGCACGGAACATTCCAGCCTATGACTAAGCGACTGAGGAAGACCTAGAACGACGAGGACACCTGCAATGGACGAGGCAATTCTTCATGCAGTTGACGATAACCCTAATGTCAGCGTCAGAGAAGTTGCTGCTGTACAAGGTAACGTTGACCACGTCACTGTATGGAGAGTGCTATGGGAGAACCAGTTGTTTCCGTACCATGTACAGCGTGTGCAGGCACTATCAGCAGCTGATTGGCCTCCATGGGTACACTTCTGCGAATGGTTCTCCAACATTGTGTCAATCCTCATTTCAGTGCAAATGTTCTCTTTACGGATGAGGCTTCATTCCAACGTGATCAAATTGTAAATTTTCACAGTCAACATGAGTGGGCTGACGAGAATCCGCACGCAATTGTGCAATCCCATCATCAACACATATTTTCTGTGAACGTTTGGGCAGGCATTGTTGGTGATGGCTTGATTGGGCCCCATGTTCTTCCACCTACGCTCTATGGAGCATGTTATCATGATTTCATACCTGTGCTGCTAGAACATGTGCCTTTACAAGTACAACACATCATGTGGTTCATGCACGATGGAGCTCCTGCACATTTCAGTCGAAGTGTTCGTACGCTTCTCAACAACAGATTCAGTGACCGATGGATTGGTAGAGGCAGACCAATTCCACGGCCTCCACACTCTCCCGACCTCAACCCTCTTGACTTTCATTTATGGGGGCATTTGAATGCTCTTGTCTACGCAACCCCGGTACCAAATGTAGAGACTCTTCGTGCTCATATTGTGGACGGCTGTGATACAATACGCCATTCTCCAGGGCTGCATCAGCGCATCAGGGATTCCATGCGACGGAGGGTGGATGCAAGTATCCTCGCTAACGGAGGACATTTTGAACATTTCCTGTAACAAAGTGTTTGAAGTCATGCTGGTACATCTGTTGCTGTGTGTTTCCATTCCATGATTAATGTGATTTGAAGAAAAGTAATAAAATAAGCTCAAACATGGAAAGTAAGCGTTTTCGGACACATGTACACATAACATATTTTCTTTCTTTGTGTGTGAGGAATGTTTCCTGAAAGTTTGGCCGTACCTTTTTGTAACATCCTGTATAGACTGGTGGTCCAAAACATTATGACCTGCTTAATAGCTTGTTTGTCCATCTTTGGGACAAAATACATCACTGATTCTGCGTATCAGGGATCAGACAGCTTGTTCTTAGGTTTGAGGAGGTATGAAGCATTAGATGTCTACACACAGGTCTTGTAATTCACATAAATAACATATCACTGATTTGCATACGTGGTAATGATGCTCGATAGCGATCCAGATGGGTTCTTTAGGTTTACATCAGGCAAATTTGGCCACCAAGACATCAACGTGACGTCACTATAATGCTTTTCAAACCTCTGTAGCATGATTCTGGCTCTGAGACACAGACATTTACGCTGCTGAAAGATGACATCGCTGTCGGGGAAGACATCAAGCATGAAGGGACATAGGTGATTCACAGCTGTCGGCATGTCTTCGATTACTACATGCAAGTGCAGGAGAATGTCTCCAAAGCATAATGCTGCTCCCACCAGCCAGCTTCCGTGGTGTGTTGCACATTTGGAGCTGCCATTCACCTCGATGATGGTTTTTGTGGAGACACCTATCAACCTAGTGTAGCAAAAATGGGATTCACCCAAAGAGCCAACATTTCCATTGATTGATGGTTTAATCCGAATGGTCCTGTGCCCACTGCAATTACAACTGATGATGTTGTTGGGTAGACATGTGAACATGTAGGAGTGGTCTGCTGCGGAGCTCCATGTTCCAGAATTTACAATGAACAGTGTGCTATGGAACACTTGTGCGTGCACCAGCATTGTGCTCTTTCAGCAGAGTTGCTACAAATCACCGTCTATTCTACATTGCAGCCAGACATGCCTCCAAACCCCAAGTACTGCGAAGAGTCGTGGATGTCTAACCATTTAGCACCTAGTGATAGATAGCACATGAACATTTGACCAGCATTGCCGCTTTTGAGATGTGTGTCACAGGCTCAGCATAATAATAATCTGCCATTTATCAAAATCACTTATCTCAACTGATTTCCCCATTTGCAGCCCATATCTTCCCTAAAGTGAGCCCCCATCTGTGTCTGCTCTATTTACATATTTTTGTTACCGCATCACATGCCCGCAATGCTACCAGGCAGCATCCAACTCGCAGTGGGCAGTGGTCATAATGTTTTGGCTAATAAGTGTACATTAAGGATCTGACAGCCAATGTGGCCAGCACTATGAGGCTGTTTGCTGATGACGCTATTGTGTATGAGCAAATGTCGCCATTGAGTGACTATAGGAGGATATAAGATGACTTAGACAAAATTTGTGATTGGTGAGATGAATGGAGGCTTGCTGCATATATAAAAAAATATAGGTTAAAAATAATGATATGAATATAATAGAGGGAAACATTCCACGTGGGAAAAATATATCTAAAAAGAAAGATGATGAAACTTACCAAACAAAAGCGCTGGCAGGTCGATAGACACACAAACAAACACAAACATACACACAAAATTCTAGCTTTCGCAACCAATGGTTGCCTCGTCAGGAAAGAGGGAAGGAGAAGGAAAGACAAAAGGATATGGGTTTTAAGGGAGAGGGTAAGGAGTCATTCCAATCCCGGGAGCGGAAAGACTTACCTTAGGGGGAAAAAAGGACAGGTATACACTCGCACACACACATATCCATCCACACATACACAGACACAAGCAGACATTGGTAAAGGCAAAGAGTTTGGGCAGAGATGTCAGTCGGGGCAGATGTACAGAGGCAAAGATGAAGTTGAAAGACAGGTGAGGTATGAGCGGCGGCAAAACCTGTGGGAAGCGGCTAAAAATGATCGGTGATGTGAGAAAAACGGAAATGGAAATAAAGCAAAAGTTATTAAAACTGCCGAAAGGGTTGTTTAATAGCTAAAAGGAACTGTTTGTGGACTGCAAACGGTGGATTTTATAGCAGCAAAGCGGGAAAAAAAAAAAAAAAAAAAAAAATTTTTGGTTATGGTTATGGTTTCGAAGTGATTTACGTATTATTACGTATTATTGAGTGTATATCGACGGGATAAAATTGTATACTGGATTACGGTAAAAAAGGGAGAAGGTGAATAGAAAGTGAAACTGCTGGCAAAAACAGAAGGAGGAAATAAGACGACAGAAAAGACTTCGAAATGTAACAGTGACAATAACAATAACGATAACAATGACAAACGTGATTGTTGGCTTCAAATTAATGATATGAATATAATAGAGGGAAACATTCCACGTGGGAAAAATATATCTAAAAAGAAAGGTGATGAAACTTACCAAACAAAAGCGCTGGCAGGTCGATAGACACACAAACAAACACAAACATACACACAAAATTCTAGCTTTCGCAACCAATGGTTGCCTCGTCAGGAAAGAGGGAAGGAGAAGGAAAGACAAAAGGATATGGGTTTTAAGGGAGAGGGTAAGGAGTCATTCCAATCCCGGGAGCGGAAAGACTTACCTTAGGGGGAAAAAAGGACAGGTATACACTCGCACACACACACATATCCATCCACACATACACAGACACAAGCAGACATTGGTAAAGGCAAAGAGTTTGGGCAGAGATGTCAGTCGGGGCAGATGTACAGAGGCAAAGATGAAGTTGAAAGACAGGTGAGGTATGAGCGGCGGCAAAACCTGTGGGAAGCGGCTAAAAATGATCGGTGATGTGAGAAAAACGGAAATGGAAATAAAGCAAAAGTTATTAAAACTGCCGAAAGGGTTGTTTAATAGCTAAAAGGAACTGTTTGTGGACTGGAAACGGTGGATTTTATAGCAGCAAAGCGGGAAAAAAAAAAAAATTTTTTTTGGTTATGGTTATGGTTTCGAAGTGATTTACGTATTATTACGTATTATTGAGTGTATATCGACGGGATAAAATTGTATACTGGATTACGGTAAAAACGGGAGAAGGTGAATAGAAAGTGAAACTGCTGGCAAAAACAGAAGGAGGAAATAAGACGACAGAAAAGACTTCGAAATGTAACAGTGACAATAACAATAACGATAACAATAACAAACGTGATTGTTGGCTTCAAATTAATGATATGAATATAATAGAGGGAAACATTCCACGTGGGAAAAATATATCTAAAAAGAAAGATGATGAAACTTACCAAACAAAAGCGCTGGCAGGTCGATAGACACACAAACAAACACAAACATACACACAAAATTCTAGCTTTCGCAACCAATGGTTGCCTCGTCAGGAAAGAGGGAAGGAGAAGGAAAGACAAAAGGATATGGGTTTTAAGGGAGAGGGTAAGGAGTCATTCCAATCCCGGGAGCGGAAAGACTTACCTTAGGGGGAAAAAAGGACAGGTATACACTCGCACACACACATATCCATCCACACATACACAGACACAAGCAGACATTGGTAAAGGCAAAGAGTTTGGGCAGAGATGTCAGTCGGGGCAGATGTACAGAGGCAAAGATGAAGTTGAAAGACAGGTGAGGTATGAGCGGCGGCAAAACCTGTGGGAAGCGGCTAAAAATGATCGGTGATGTGAGAAAAACGGAAATGGAAATAAAGCAAAAGTTATTAAAACTGCTGAAAGGGTTGTTTAATAGCTAAAAGGAACTGTTTGTGGACTGGAAACGGTGGATTTTATAGCAGCAAAGCGGGAAAAAAAAAAAAAATTTTTTTTGGTTATGGTTATGGTTTCAAAGTGATTTACGTATTATTACGTATTATTGAGTGTATATCGACGGGATAAAATTGTATACTGGATTACGGTAAAAAAGGGAGAAGGTGAATAGAAAGTGAAACTGCTGGCAAAAACAGAAGGAGGAAATAAGACGACAGAAAAGACTTCGAAATGTAACAGTGACAATAACAATAACGATAACAATAACAAACGTGATTGTTGGCTTCAAATTAATGATATGAATATAATAGAGGGAAACATTCCACGTGGGAAAAATATATCTAAAAAGAAAGATGATGAAACTTACCAAACAAAAGCGCTGGCAGGTCGATAGACACACAAACAAACACAAACATACACACAAAATTCTAGATTTCGCAACCAATGGTTGCCTCGTCAGGAAAGAGGGAAGGAGAAGGAAAGACAAAAGGATATGGGTTTTAAGGGAGAGGGTAAGGAGTCATTCCAATCCCGGGAGCGGAAAGACTTACCTTAGGGGGAAAAAAGGACAGGTATACACTCGCACA
Organism: Schistocerca piceifrons; assembly: GCF_021461385.2. Taxonomy (NCBI): domain Eukaryota; kingdom Metazoa; phylum Arthropoda; class Insecta; order Orthoptera; family Acrididae; genus Schistocerca; species Schistocerca piceifrons. The sequence goes on from NC_060149.1 coordinate 964,575,187, forward strand.
CACACACATATCCATCCACACATACACAGACACAAGCAGACATTGGTAAAGGCAAAGAGTTTGGGCAGAGATGTCAGTCGGGGCAGATGTACAGAGGCAAAGATGAAGTTGAAAGACAGGTGAGGTATGAGCGGCGGCAAAACCTGTGGGAAGCGGCTAAAAATGATCGGTGATGTGAGAAAAACGGAAATGGAAATAAAGCAAAAGTTATTAAAACTGCCGAAAGGGTTGTTTAATAGCTAAAAGGAACTGTTTGTGGACTGGAAACGGTGGATTTTATAGCAGCAAAGCGGGAAAAAAAAAAAAAATTTTTTTTGGTTATGGTTATGGTATCGAAGTGATTTACGTATTATTACGTATTATTGAGTGTATATCGACGGGATAAAATTGTATACTGGATTACGGTAAAAAAGGGAGAAGGTGAATAGAAAGTGAAACTGCTGGCAAAAACAGAAGGAGGAAATAAGACGACAGAAAAGACTTCGAAATGTAACAGTGACAATAACAATAACGATAACAATAACAAACGTGATTGTTGGCTTCAAATTAATGATATGAATATAATAGAGGGAAACATTCCACGTGGGAAAAATATATCTAAAAAGAAAGATGATGAAACTTACCAAACAAAAGCGCTGGCAGGTCGATAGACACACAAACAAACACAAACATACACACAAAATTCTAGCTTTCGCAACCAATGGTTGCCTCGTCAGGAAAGAGGGAAGGAGAAGGAAAGACAAAAGGATATGGGTTTTAAGGGAGAGGGTAAGGAGTCATTCCAATCCCGGGAGCGGAAAGACTTACCTTAGGGGGAAAAAAGGACAGGTATACACTCGCACACACACATATCCATCCACACATACACAGACACAAGCAGACATTGGTAAAGGCAAAGAGTTTGGGCAGAGATGTCAGTCGGGGCAGATGTACAGAGGCAAAGATGAAGTTGAAAGACAGGTGAGGTATGAGCGGCGGCAAAACCTGTGGGAAGCGGCTAAAAATGATCGGTGATGTGAGAAAAACGGAAATGTAAATAAAGCAAAAGTTATTAAAACTGCTGAAAGGGTTGTTTAATAGCTAAAAGGAACTGTTTGTGGACTGGAAACGGTGGATTTTATAGCAGCAAAGCGGGAAAAAAAAAAAAATTTTTTTTTGGTTATGGTTATGGTTTCGAAGTGATTTACGTATTATTACGTATTATTGAGTGTATATCGACGGGATAAAATTGTATACTGGATTACGGTAAAAAAGGGAGAAGGTGAATAGAAAGTGAAACTGCTGGCAAAAACAGAAGGAGGAAATAAGACGACAGAAAAGACTTCGAAATGTAACAGTGACAATAACAATAACGATAACAATAACAAACGTGATTGTTGGCTTCAAATTAATGATATGAATATAATAGAGGGAAACATTCCGGCTATAAAATCCACCGTTTCCAGTCCACAAACAGTTCCTTTTAGCTATTAAACAACCCTTTCGGCAGTTTTAATAACTTTTGCTTTATTTCCATTTCCGTTTTTCTCACATCACCGATCATTTTTAGCCGCTTCCCACAGGTTTTGCCGCCGCTCATACCTCACCTGTCTTTCAACTTCATCTTTGCCTCTGTACATCTGCCCCGACTGACATCTCTGCCCAAACTCTTTGCCTTTACCAATGTCTGCTTGTGTCTGTGTATGTGTGGATGGATATGTGTGTGTGTGCGAGTGTATACCTGTCCTTTTTTCCCCCTAAGGTAAGTCTTTCCGCTCCCGGGATTGGAATGACTCCTTACCCTCTCCCTTAAAACCCATATCCTTTTGTCTTTCCTTCTCCTTCCCTCTTTCCTGACGAGGCAACCATTGGTTGCGAAAGCTAGAATTTTGTGTGTATGTTTGTGTTTGTTTGTGTGTCTATCGACCTGCCAGCGCTTTTGTTTGGTAAGTTTCATCACCTTTCTTTTTAGATATATTTTTCCCACGTGGAATGTTTCCCTCTATTATATTCATATCATTAATTTGAAGCCAACAATCACGTTTGTTATTGTTATCGTTATTGTTATTGTCACTGTTACATTTCGAAGTCTTTTCTGTCGTCTTATTTCCTCCTGTTTTTGCCAGCAGTTTCACTTTCTATTCACCTTCTCCCTTTTTTACCGTAACCCAGTATACAATTTTATCCCGTCGATATACACTTAATAATACGTAATAATACGTAAATCACTTCGAAACCATAACCATAACCAAAAAATTTTTTTTTTTTTTCCCGCTTTGCTGCTATAAAATCCACCGTTTCCAGTCCACAAACAGTTCCTTTTAGCTATTGAACAACCCTTTCGGCAGTTTTAATAACTTTTGCTTTATTTCCATTTCCGTTTTTCTCACATCACCGATCATTTTTAGCCGCTTCCCACAGGTTTTGCCGCCGCTCATACCTCACCTGTCTTTCAACTTCATCTTTGCCTCTGTACATCTGCCCCGACTGACATCTCTGCCCAAACTCTTTGCCTTTACCAATGTCTGCTTGTGTCTGTGTATGTGTGGATGGATATGTGTGTGTGTGCGAGTGTATACCTGTCCTTTTTTCCCCCTAAGGTAAGTCTTTCCGCTCCCGGGATTGGAATGACTCCTTACCCTCTCCCTTAAAACCCATATCCTTTTGTCTTTCCTTCTCCTTCCCTCTTTCCTGACGAGGCAACCATTGGTTGCGAAAGCTAGAATTTTGTGTGTATGTTTGTGTTTGTTTGTGTGTCTATCGACCTGCCAGCGCTTTTGTTTGGTAAGTTTCATCATCTTTCTTTTTAAAAATATAGGTTAATGGAGATGAGAAGGAAAAAAAATCCCATGATGTTTGAAAACAGCATCAGTAGTATGCTGCTTGACAGTCATGTCAGTTAAATACCTAGCCATAATGTTGCAAAGCAGTAAGACATGAAACAAGCAAAATTGGTTGTAGGGAAGGCAAATGGCCAAATTGGTTTATTGCAAGAATTTTAGGAAAGTGTAGCTTATCTGTAAAGGACACAACACTAGTGTGACCCATTCTTTAGCATCGCTTGAGTGTTTGGGATCTGCATGACATTGGATTAAAGGAAGACATTGAACCAATTCAGAGATTTATCACCAGTAAGTTTGACCAGCACATAAGTATTTTAGAGATGGTTCATGAACTCAAATAGGAACCCCTGGAGGGAAGATGATATTCTTTTCACAAAACACTATTAAACTATTTAGGTACCTCGTACTTGAAGCTGACTGCAGGACGATCCTACAGCCACCAATTTACAATTCATGTAAAGGCCACAAAGACAAGAGAAATTAGGGCTTGTACAGAGGCATATAGACTATCATTTTTCCTAGCACTATTTGTCAGTGGAACAGGACAAGAAATTACTAAGGTGGCTTGTGGGGTATGTACGTAATTTTAATCAGCATGATAGATACATTTTTGTACATGTTTACTTTCAAGGAACTTTGTTGTGCTGTTCTTTTTTAATAAAAACAAATACGAAGCTCGTGCTTTTTCACTCCATTCCTGGCTGATGAAAGTATCTAATGTAATTATCATCTTTCTCATGTTCCCAGTACCTCGGAAACTCTCTGTCAATTGTATTTCTTTTTATTTGGCATTTATGGTGTGGACATCTTGGAATTCACGAGCATCTATTCTGTTATCAGAAACATTACATTCTCTTCAGACCATTCTGCTGCTCAAAGATCTTGAGTTGAAGACAAAAGTTCACTGATGAAACACCAGAATTTAGCTCTCTCTCTCCTGCTCTCACCAATGCAGAGACGATGGAGACTTCGTTTGACAGTTCATCGAAAGACTGATAATGGGCAAATGCAACAGAATGGTGTCTGCTTGTGCTCAGCTACTGTTCAGAGCCACAGAGAATTCTTGTTCATTTGTGTCCGCTCCAGTGAAAAATGAGTTTCAGACTTGCAGTCCAGTCTTTTAAGTTTAGCAGGCAGATGGATCAGTCATGTTTTGGGCCAGTATGGTATACAGATGTCTGACACATCTCATTTCTAATGAGGCTATTTGAGGGCTGTGCAATATGATGATAGGATCCTCGAATCTACTGTCCTGTCATATAGTCGACGTTTGGATGATCATTGGTTGTGTTTCAAGATGACAATGCACAAGTACACCATGGGATACGAATGATGGAGGAAATCAAAGTCAAAATGAGGGCAGCTCAGTCTGTATTATTGTAAAATATTAGGAGAGAGAGAGTCACGGACATGATATGCGAGTTGAGATGGTAATCACAAAAAGAAATACATTTTTGCTGTGGCAAGATCTTTTCACAAAATTCCAGTCTCCAACTTCATCCTCCAAATGCAAAAACATTTTCATTTTCATAGCACCCACCTTCATAGGGAAAAATGATCGTTATAATAAAACACAACAAATCAGAGATCACACAGAGCAATTTAAGTGTTACTTTTCCCCACACATTGTTCAAGAGTGGAACGGTAGAGAAACAGTATGAAAGTGGTTTGATAAATCCTCTGTCAGGCACTGAGCTGTGAAATGCAGAGTAGTCATATAGATGCAGACATTTCATATCCCATAAGCACGGTGGTTGTGGTGGTCTAGTGGGTAGCGCACTAGACTCCAATCAGGAGGTCCTGGGCTCGATTCCCCATAAAACATAAAAGGTGGGGATTTTTCCTTGTTCCAGTGACTGCAGGATGGCCCCAGGTGACGCCAACCTGCTATCAGATGACTCCTGGGGATATTTCCCAGGGGTAAAAGGAAGCTGGGGTGATAGGCCATAACCCTCTCCCTCCTAGTGCCATGGTGAACAAAGGCTGCACCCTACCTGCTGTCAGGACAACAGCCCAGTCACTGCCTGCCGTCATAGACCTTACTTTAACTTTTATGTTGTATGCGTCTGAACAATTACTTTAACACAGAACAAATACGGAAATGAACAAGACCAGAATAATTAACATATTCTGTTGGATTTTCTGTTGCGACTATATCATAAATTAAACAACAACAGAAAGACATCTTCAATCAATTTTCTAAAATTCATGACATAAAAGTATTGTATAAATCATTAAAACTCTACTGTACTCTATCGAAATTGTAATACTCCTGGGTAGATGCCAACATTAGCATGCAGCTAGAGCCAGTGTGGACATGGTTTTTAGGCTGCTGTCCACATCCGACTAGATGAATAGCAGACTGGTATGCACACTCCACATCAGTTACATGATCCTCAAACATTTTGAAAACATTCTCACACGTTCACACACGATAATATTAGATACATACAGATACATGGTACATAACTTTCATCCTGATGTGGGTTGGAAGGGAGGGAGGGGGGTGGGGAGGTGGCATGGAAAGGGCATCTGGCCACAATTTACCACTAATACTGCCAAATCCACATTAACATGCTGAGACTGTGATAGCAGGGGATAAGGACTAAGAAAAAGAAAAAGTAAAATGTATCAAAGTTGTGAGGTAAAAGTCTGTGCCCACTGCCAGATGAAAATTCACTCCAGATTTAATGTTGCAACAGTGCATATGGAGTACATGAAATGATCACATTTACAGATCAATACTGCAAATGCTTCTCAGCTAGCATGTATCGACCCGTGCCAAAACACACACATTAGTATGTAGTGTAGCCCTCACTTGTGACAATGCAGGCACTGACTGTGGCATTCAGTCGATAGTACAGATGGCAAAAACTGTCCTGAGATAAATTATGTCATGTAAGAGTTGTTGGTTGACAAGTTGCACGAGTCACTTCTCATCCCATGTTCCCACATGTGCTTGGTTGGAGACAAACTCGTAGAACATGCTGGCCCGGGAAGTCACTGCTCATCTTTCGGAGAACACTGAGTGTCATGGGCAGCGTGTGGGTCAGCACTATACTGTTGGAACAGTACATTACCTTCCAGTTGCAAGAATACAAAAATAACGGGTGTAACATCATTCTGCATGTACCAAGTGCAGAAACACCACAGATGAATGAGAGTTGTAGTTTATCGCACCCCAGACCATAAGGCCTGGGGTGGAGCCACTGTATCTTGGACGAATGCACTCTACAAGAGAGTGCTCACCAGATTTATGTCATTTGCTGATACGACCATCACTTGTGTGCGAGCAGAATCTGCTTTCATCACTTACGACCATGGCGTGCCATGCCATCCTCAAAGAGATTTTCTGATGGCACCACTCGAGCCATGCATGTCAGTGCTGAGGCACGATTGGAAGACGGGATAGATGTGTGCACATCCGTAACGCAACTGGCAATAACTGCTGCCCAACAGTTTGTGTTGACCCATCTGGGGCTCACAAGACCTTTTATCTGTGCTGTGGTAGCCGTACGATCTGCACCTGCTGCCCTTTCAGTACAACAATCCTAGTGAGCATCTGTGCTGTGTGGATGTCCAGAACATCGACTACGTGTGTGAGAATGTTCACGTGACTACTGATACTAGCAACGTTGCATAACTGACGCAGCATGTCCAACTTGTGTGGCAATTCCCCCGAAAGGACCATCCTGCCACTCGGGAGCCCACAATTTGACCCCTTTTTAAACTCACTCATTGGCTATAAGAATCACGAGTGTGCCTTCCTGGCATGGTTGCCTGCTTGCTTCACATGTCTGCATCACACTGGCTGTGAGCATTTCCTATGAAAGGGTAGACACATATAGCACTCTGATAGCTATGCCATTACACTATCTGTTGGTGGATGACACTGAAACCATTGCCAGTACATCTACTATTCCCAGGTGACATGTGTTGTCATCAGAACAAAATTGACATTGTATTTCCAGGTGTACAATATAAGCTGTATCAGCAGAAACATGTGACTAAAAAGATGCTAGCCTTACATTATTCTTGCACATTATCATTATCTTTGATGTTAATATGACAAGAAAGATAAAAAATGCAATATCGAAGGTGAAGTTCATGGGAGAGATCTATGAACCGTTCAAAGTAAAGACAGGAGTGAGGCATGAGGATGGCCATCACCTACTCTATTTAACTCAGTTTTGGAGAAAATAATCAGGACATGGGACAAAAGAGACAGATGGGTGAAGACTGAACCGTCGCCCTCCAAGTGCCGTGCCAAACAAAGACTGCACGCTACGTGTAGTCAAATCATGTCACACACCACACCATGGCTTGGGGAATATATATGCACATGTAGATAAAATGTCTGGCCTTTGCTGATGATATAGCCATCATAACAAATAACAGAAAAGAAGACAAAAAAGCTCTACAAACTCTTTATCAAATCTCAGTCAAAATGGGACTACAAATCTCACATGAAAAAACCTTGTACATTGACATAATGTAAAGAGACAGACACCCACTGGTAACAAAGTATGGAAAGATATCACATGAAGAAAGTTTCCAGTGCCTGGAAGAGATTACACAGAAAATGGGACTGAACTCAACATCCAATGAAAAAAGAATCACAAAACTACATAAAGTATTCAGACTTATATGGAACAATTATAACAAGTTTTTCCATCAATGCCAAATTAAGACACTGTAGTACAGTAGTTACCATAGGCCTTGTACACCTCAGAACAACAGCAATGAAGGGAAGAATAAAAATCAAAGAGATGGAAAAACAGAAGGAAAGATCTACAGGCCAGTTCAGAGAGAGGGGATCTGGATAAACATATTGACAAAAGAACTGTACAAATACAAACAGAGGATTAAAAACAACACCAGGTAAAGAAGGACAAATTTCTAGACACACATACAAATTGTGCACAAAAACAGACTTACCAAGAATATTTTTAATATAGTTATGACTAATAAAGTGAAAACCAACTGGGTATAGGAAACCACGGAGGACCTCAAGAAACTAAAAATCTCCACAGAAGACATCACAGACAGGAAAAAATACAGAGTAAAAAACTTGGAAACAGAAATTTCAGCAGATATTGAAAGAGAAGGAAACGGGGAAGAACGGTACAGAAGAGAGGAAGAAGAATCACAATGAATATATGAGAAGTTTTTGAAAGACAAATGAAAGAGACAGAAAAAAAGCCTTCAAAATTGATGGTGCTTTACTGCTCTACTTTAGGGGGTATTAGTTAACAATAATTCAATATAATAATAATAATAATAATAATAATAACAATAACAATAACAATAATAATAATGACACTGTCTCTGTCTCAAGAAACTGATCTTCGAAGATCAGCTGAAGTTATCTCCCATGTCTTACTCTGCCTCTGTCCATGTGAATAACAGTAAAATTTAGGCTTATTTGGGAAAACAGCATCAAAGAAATTGTTTATTACAAATGGAACAACAGTATTATAGATTACACATGACAAAGATTTATTGTCACAAATTGATGTTATCACCACTCTTGATAAATCCTGTTAATACAGTACAATAAAAAATAACAACACCCGATAAATCTCTGTACACACGCCACATTACCACAAGTGAAAACTACATGGAGTGGAAACAGAGGGAGATACTACGACGCAAAATTGTTTCCATCTTATGACCTTTTTGTTGTTGCTGTGGTAGTCTAAAGATTGGTTTGCTGCAGCTCTCAATACTAATCTATCCTGTGCAAGCCTCATCACCTCCACCTCTACATATCTATTACAACACCCACCCATTTAAACCTGCTAGTAATCGTGAAGTCTTGATCTATATCTACAGTTTTTATACCCCTTCCCTTCCAAAACACACACACACACACACACACACACACACACACACACACACACACACACACACACACACACACACACACACTAGCCACCAAGGAAGAGCCTACAGCTTTGATTCAAACCCCCCTCCCCCCCCCCCCCCAGTCATACCCTCATACCTCCCTAACTATGCTTTGTTCATTACTCCATCTTCCACAATCGCAACAAATTCCTCCATCATCCATGAGATATATACATCCTAAACATCAATCCTGTAAAACTGTTGTCAACCTTTCTGCCACAACTCTTAGCCCTGCAGAAGTCTTGGTACTTTCTAAAGGCCTCACCTTTAGCCCAAAACCTAAATTCAAGTGTGCTGGACTTGTAAAGGACCTTCTTTCCTTACCTAATCTCTGCAGTGGAAATTTCTTCAATGTGCATTAGGGAGGTATGAGGGTATGACTGGAATGGGGGGGGGGGGGTGTTGAATCAAAGCTGTAGGCTCTTCCTTGGTGGCTAGTGTGTGTGTGTGTTGGAAGGGAAGGGGTATAAAAACTATAGAAATAGATCAAGACTATGCTCCAGACTGAATGCTGAAGGGCATAATCAGTCTTAAATGATGATGATGATGATGCATCCCACTAATAGCAGCCAACAAAAACCTCACATAGAACCTTGCTTAAAACAGTTCCAGCCTCCCTCCCACCCTGAACCTCCCATTCCAGCCAGTCATCTCTTGGTTATCTTTCAGGAATTCGTCACTTCTAACCCGGCCTTACTTTCCTTTCCTAAATCCTCCCTAATGAGACCAACATCACTCCTATGTAACACACAGCTACCCATATCCTGAAAATCAATCCGTGCCTTATCATCTTTCCCACAGATAAAAGCTTCATCACAGTGTTCATGAATCATAGTGACTATGTGGCTGAGAGTCTTCACCAACTTTCTAACACCTCTGCATACAAACCTTACAACCATGATCACATCCTAGAATTCCAAGACTCCAGCAGCTCTCCAAGACCTTAAGTCCATCCCATAACCTGACTCCTGGATCAATCTCCCTCCTCACACCACTCCTTCCTTTTTACCTATTCGCCAAACTACACAAACCCAACTACACAGGTCTCTCCACTTGTCCAACTGTGGCTGGGTACAATCCTCCCACTGAACATCACATGCAAACCATTGTCTGTAACCTCCCATCCTACAATGAAGACAATGCTCACTTCCTTCACCGCCTTTCTGCAGTTCCTGTTTTGCTACCACATGACTCCTTGCTGGTTACTATGGATGCAACATCATTTTACAACATCCCCCATGCCCATGGCCTCACTTTCCAAACATCCTCCTGATACCAAACCCACCACCTCTTTCCTAATCCCCTTACCCTATCACATCCTGAACCACAATTATTTCACTTTTGAAGACCAAGCCACGGGGTGAAATGCCTAAAGCTCGCACCACAAGTATGAAGTGCTATTGATTTGCGGCTTTGACAGAATGGATTGGTAGTCAGGGGCTCATTATTGTTACCCAATCAACAGATTCTAAACTCCATACACCGCAACATCAAATTCACTATGGAGACTGAAACGGAGGGTAAATTACCTTTCCTTGACGTCTTGCTCAAGAAAAGGGCTGACGGCACCCTAGGTCATGGGGTGTATTGGAAGGCTACGCACACTGATCTGTATTTGCATGCAGACAGCTGCCACCACCCTTCACAGAGGAATGGGGTACTTAAAACTCTAGTACATAGGGCGCGCACTATCTCTGACGCAGAGAGTCTACCCCAGGAATTGGAACATCTGAGAACTGTATTTCGAAAAAATGGGTACTCAGAGTGGCAGATTCAACGTGCTCTCCGCCCAACCACTGCGGCACAACCTGTTGAGATGGATGAAGTCACGAGGGAGGAGGTAGGCACTGCATTTATTCCATACAGAGGCGCACTCTCGGGGAAAATCGCCCGCATTCTGAAGAAACACCGGGTCGGAACTGTGTTTTGTCCTCCAAATAAAACTCGTGCACTGGTGGGGAGCGCCAAAGATGACCTCGGTTTGAGGAAGGCCGGCGTGTACCAGATTCCGTGTCAATGTGGCAAGTCGTATATTGGTCAGACGATGCGTACCGTCGAGGATCGATGCCGTGAACATCAGAGGCACACTCGACTGATGTATCCGAGCAAGTCGGCGGTCGCTGAACATTGTTTGCCGGAAAATCACGCCATGGAGTATGACCGCACGAGGATTCTGGTACAGACGTCGAGATACTGGGACAGCGTTGTTAGAGAGGCCATCGAAATTCGCACCAATGACGACCTCATAAACCGTGACTGTGGCTATAATCTTAGCAAGGCTTGGGAACCAGCGATTGGGTTAATCAAGAGTAAATCGAGCAGACGTATAGTTGTGACGACCACGGCGGACAGAGCCATCACACCGACGTCATCTCAGACGCCGTCGCAATCTGTTCCACCGCGCGACCGTGGCGCTGGGCGCGGACGGCGAAGGGAGCGCGCCGCGGGCGGAGGGTATTTAAATCGGCCGCCGCCGCGACCGAACCCAGTTCCCTCTGAGCAGCCATAGCGTACGGATCTCCATGCCGGCACGTTCACAGGAGCTCAGTCCGTCAGTTCACCTGATGATGGCGACGTGTTTGATCGCCGAAATATTGTGCCCGTTGGACACTATAGAACGGCAGCATACCCGTGGATATTTTGATTATCAAATACGCCGGGAGAAACTCAAGAATCACATCATACACCTTTACGGGGAGGAGATGTATCGCAGCATGAAGAAATTTGAAAAGTTGCGCCACCGTAGATGTCGTTTGCTAAGTACTCTTGCCTTTCTAAAGAGATGTCGTTCCGAGAATGTTGTTCCAAATTTTGCTAAGGTTATGCATCACATCGATTCTGCAGCAGCTAAGAGAATCAAGAAACGAGCCAGCCTCGCATTGGTACGTAAGAGAGTGCAATTCACCCTCCGGAGCCTTGAGTTTATCTCACACGAATTACTCAAACTACATTTGCAACTGGCTAGTAAGTTCACTTCTTGTTCCTGGGATTGGATTGATGGTGTCACCTGGGTGTCAGGTGATTCCGCCCATAAGAAGGCTACAGGACGTCAAACAGCTAAGTTCTCACGTCTCCTTGACAAACCATCCCTGCAGGTTCCGTGCAAGTCTGTCATCAATTTGAGTGGCATGGTGTTGAGTGATGATGCGGTCTCAGTTTTGCAGAAAGGTCTCAACTTCGCTCCCACCCCCAAGTTCACTCCGGTCGCAGAAATTGTTAGTGCTGTTGAACAGGTTGCAGCTCGACATCCGCCAGAATCAGCCGAGGAAACACGTCGTGAAAGTTGTCGTGCGTTGACGAAATCCAAGCCGATGAAGTCAAATATCAGCAGTAAAGAGAGGGCGGCCATTCGTGATCTGAGGGAGCGCTCTGAAATTGTTGTCTTACCGGCTGACAAAGGCAATCTACAGTTGTTGTCTCCCATAAGGACTACACTGATAAGATGCAGAGCCTGCTAAATGACGACTCCTACCGGAAGATCAGCGTTGACCCTACAAAGAAGGTGGAGAACAAGACGAGGGCGCTTCTCAAGGACGCAGATTTACCGGAGGGTGACGCTAAGAAATTGTTACCCCAAGGTCCGGTACCGCCTAGACTATATGGACTCCCGAAGGTTCACAAAGAGGGGTACCATTACGTCCCATTGTCAGCAACATCAGAGCACCTACATATTTGTTGGCCAAATACCTGACGGGAATATTAAGTCCTTATGTGGGTAAATGCCCTCATCACATCCGTAATTCCGTGGATTTTGTTAAACGCCTTGATAGCTTCAGGTTGGATGAGTCAGATATCATGGTGAGTTTTGACGTCGTTTCCTTGTTTACGAGGGTACCCCTGCGAGAGTCACTAGAATTGATTAGTCAGAAGTTTGACGAGAAGACCACTGAACTTTTTAGGCATATCTTGACTTCCACGTATTTTCTTTTTAATGGAGAATACTACGAACAAGCGGAGGGAGTCGCCATGGGTAGCCCACTCTCACCGGTGGTAGCGAATTTGTACATGGAGAACTTCGAGGAGGAAGCCCTGTCGTCATCCGTATGGAAACCTACTTGCTTTTTCCGTTACGTGGACGACACGTCCGTCATCTGGCCACATGGTATGGATAAACTCCTTGACTTCCTTACACATCTAAACTCCATACACCCCCACATCAAATTCACTATGGAGACTGAAACGGAGGGTAAATTACCTTTCCTTGACGTCTTGCTCAAGAAAAGGGCTGACGGCACCCTAGGTCATGGGGTGTATCGGAAGGCTACGCACACTGATCTGTATTTGCATGCAGACAGCTGCCACCACCCTTCACAGAGGAATGGGGTACTTAAAACTCTAGTACATAGGGCGCGCACTATCTCTGACGCAGAGAGTCTACCCCAGGAATTGGAACATCTGAGAACTGTATTTCGAAAAAATGGGTACTCAGAGTGGCAGATTCAACGTGCTCTCCGCCCAACCACTGCAGCACAACCTGTTGAGATGGATGAAGTCACGAGGGAGGAGGTAGGCACTGCATTTATTCCATACAGAGGCGCACTCTCGGGGAAAATCGCCCGCATTCTGAAGAAACACCGGGTCGGAACTGTGTTTTGTCCTCCAAATAAAACTCGTGGACTGGTGGGGAGCGCCAAAGATGACCTCGGTTTGAGGAAGGCCGGCGTGTACCAGATTCCGTGTCAATGTGGCAAGTCGTATATTGGTCAGACGATGCGTACCATCGAGGATCGATGCCGTGAACACCAGAGGCACACTCGACTGATGTATCCGAGCAAGTCGGCGGTCGCTGAACATTGTTTGTTGGAAAATCACGCCATGGAGTATGACCGCACGAGGATTCTGGTACAGACGTCGAGATACTGGGACAGCGTTGTTAGAGAGGCCATCGAAATTCGCACCAATGACGACCTCATAAACCGTGACTGTGGCTATAATCTTAGCAAGGCTTGGGAACCAGCGATCGGGTTAATCAAGAGTAAATCGAGCAGACGTATAGTTGTGACGACCACGGCGGACAGAGTCATCACACCGACGTCATCTCAGACGCCGTCGCAATCTGTTCCACCGCGCGACCGTGGCGCTGGGCGCGGACGGCGGAGGGAGCGCACCACGGGCGGACGGTATTTAAATCGGCCGCCGCCGCGACCGAACCCAGTTCCCTCTGAGCAGCCATAGCGTACGGATCTCCGTGCCGGCACGTTCACAGGAGCTCAGTCCGTCAGTTCACCTGATCATGGCGACGTGTTTGATCGCCGAAATATTGTGCCCGTTGGACACTATAGACCGGCAGCATACCCGTGGATATTTTGATTACTTATAAAAATATTCAGACTTAGACTATAATCAAATACAGAGAGAGAAAATATTCTAACTAAAGAGATATAGCAGCCATAGGCAGAAACAAATAAAAAAACTGATACTAATCTTAGCTTTGAGCACCAAAAGTTTCTTCATGTGGAAAACGTAAAAAGAGAAATGAGACTGTTCAAGAATTAAGGATGAAAATTCAGGATCTTGAGTCAAGGAAGATGGATGGTTAAATGAATGAAAAAACTAGACTGGACATGATGAAATTCAGTTGCGAAAGAGCAGCAGATGATGTAATTTTAAATGCTGAGAAATAAGATCTCTTCAAGAGGAGCCACCAAAAGGTCAAATAAGTGAAGAACAAGCTGAAAATACCGGTAAATGGGCTAAAATGGCGGCAAATAGATAAAGGAAACAGAAAGAAAGTGCTGAAGAACAGGCAACCAAACAACAACAACAGCAACAACAACAATAATAATAATAACAGCACATTTTGACACGTTCCATATCCTTGTGATTGACTCACTAACTGGATCTACGGAACAAGAAATAAATAAATAAATAAATAATAAATAAATTGTAGCAATATATAATAGCAGTCCCACAACATCTGGAGGAAGATTTTCTACTAACAGAGCAATAAATTCATGAAGCCATCAAATCATTCCAAAACTTCAAAGCAACAAATGAAGACTCCACTACAGCAAAATTATTGAAATAGTGAGAACACACAAATGATCTAAAACTGCTGTTTGAGAACATTTGGAAAGCTGAAGAGATTATGGAAAGCATTAATCCACAGCTATGAGAAAATGTCAACAATTGCAGAGATGCCTCACTTCTGCCAGTGGTACACAAAATATTATCAAAAATTCTCTGGACAGAGTTGTAGAAACTTTAGACAAATAACTGGGAGAATCTCAAGGAGCTCTAGAAAGGGAAGACCCTGCACAGAACAGATATTTATTAGAAAATCGATAATTCTCCACAGACTGTTAATCACCAAAACTATAATAGTATCATGTATTGGTTTCAAGAAAACATTTGATTTGGTAGGCGGAGAAATTATAGGTAAAATCATCAAAGAATTTTGAGTTAAAGCAAACATAATCCTCAAAACACTAGCAAATAGGATGACTGAAGCTAAATTTATGGGAGAAGTATCTCAACCATTTGAAATAAAAACTGGTGTTAGACAAGGGGACAGTTTATCACCTTTACTGTAACACTGCATTCTAGAAAAAATAGAAAGTATCTGGAATTTGGAGAAAAAAAATCACAAAATTGAACCAATAATTTTAGGACGAAAAACAAATGGAATTAAGGTAAACTGCCTGGCTTCTGCAGATGATTCTGATATACTTTCAAAAAATCTGACAGACAGTTATTGAAAGAAATCTTTTGGAAGAAATAGCAAAGAGAGCTGGTCCCAAAATTTCAGCCAAAAAACAACATTGATGACAATTTCAAGCAATGCATCAACATTCTTAGAAAAACAAAAATGTAAAATAGCATTAGTAAGTAAATTTAAATATATTGGACAAACTGTGCAACAAAATGGACTAGAAGAATTAACAGTAGATGCAAGAGTCAGCAAACTCGAGAGAGCAAATCGTTTGACAAAGGATATTTACAACAAGAAATGTACAACTAAAAAAACAAAACTAAAACACTATCCCACAGTGGTATGACCAGGATGTTTATATGGATGAGGATGCCTAATGATGAACTATAAGCTGGACAGAACAGAGGTTCCTCAAAGGAGCATTATTAGAACATAATGGTTGCAATACAAGCTACAGATGGCTGGAAAATGAGAAGTAATGAGGAGATCTACAAAAATTTTGAGAAAATATCAGAAGTAATGGCTAAAAGAAGATTAATCTTTTTTTAGAGACCTCTACTGAATGAGTAGTTCTGGAAGAAGGAATCAATGATACCATGGATTGCAGAAATAAGAAAGAAACAACATCAAACAATCAGAAATAATAGAAAGAAACCTTTTTACAGATAAAATACTGAATTTAAAAGGATCATCACCTCTCCAAGATCAAAATTAATTTCATCCCTCTCAATAAGAACGTGAAAACTGGAAATAAAATTCATAAATAAGATATTGCGAAGCTCAAAATCAATCAAAACATATTGGAACAATGCCACCAGTAAGTGACAGTTGAATCCCATAAATGGGCAGACATTGCCTCCATGATCCAACAAGCAGCTAATACTACAATCCTGACAGCTAAAAAGAGGAATCATACATGGTGGAATGAGGTTTGTGGTGAGGTGGTGGCCCAAACAGCAAGTGCATGGAAAAAGTGGAACTCTACCAGGAGACCTGATGATTTTGATGTATTCCATGAAGTTCGAAAATATGCAGCCAGAACTCTATGAAGGGCTAAGCAATTGCATGAGAAACAGCAGTTAGAACAGATCGATCAACGTTTCCAGATAAACAATGTCAGAGACTTCTAGCAGACGTTCAAATCGAATTTGAAAGGATACCAAGCCCCTAGTTTTTGTTTTAGAGGCGAAAATGAAAAGCTCAGTGTTGTGTACATAGTTCCGCGTATTCAGCGCGTACACAAATTTCCCACTAGAGTGCGCCCCGCTAGGCACAACAGCGCAGGCGCAGCGCTCGTCCATCTCCGCACGACGAGATGGCGCTGCCATAGAGACGGACCAAATTCTGCTTCCACTAATCCACGTATTAATATGTAACGCAGCCAATGAGATTGCTGCTAACATAGAACACTTTCTCCTCATGCATCACACTCGCGCAGTGATGCATGAACGTGCGAAGTATTATAACGAGTGTAAAGACCTTCGATCAGTCAGTCTGCATTTGTCTGCACCAGTCTGCATTAGTCTGTACCAGTCTGCATTAGTCTGTACCAGTCTGTACGAGTTCTACAATTGTCTATACCAGTCCATAGTCAAGATTCAGTCTGCGCCTAATAAGATTACCATATTCCTGTACATAGCCATGAAGATAAATGTATAGACACTTTTGTCAAGTATCCGAGATATATGTGAGAATAAGATTAACGTACCAATACCAAAGGAACTTCAGATTGTCAATTGTAAATAGCATCCAGAACCAAGTTAAGTAATTTTTATATTTGTTATTATTTTAATAAATGTGTGTGAAAATTAATCAAGTTCTGTTTAAAGTTGGTCACTGTCAATCTGCAACTCTAAGCATGCAAGTGGCATTTCTATCGTCTGACCTAATGGCAGAAGATAAACATGCCATGATAAGACCACGAGACATATTGCTGACACTTGCTTACTTCATTATAGCAACAAGTCAAATAATCTGATGGTGTGTGTACTGAAGGTCTTACAGTATGCACACCACACTCGACCTGACCAACAAAGAAAACTGCAAGATCATGTCTCGTTACTTTGAAAACCTACTTAATTGTGATGAACCGAAAGAAAGATTCCCTGTATGTGCCCCAATCCACAAACTACCCCTCATCTCCATCTAGTGAAGAGGAGACCAAAGATATCATCAACAACTTTAAGAATAATAAGGCAGCTGGAGAGGATTCAATAGTGGTGGAACTACTGAAGCTGGCAAATAATGAAACTCTAGATATACTAGTCCAACTTTTTGAGGAGATCTGGAGAGCTGGGATGATACCAACTGAATGGCAGTCAGCTTTAATCCATTGTCTACACAAAAAAGGTGATAAATAGAATGTCAATAACTATAGGGGTACCTCATTAGTATCTGTTCCATATAAGATTCTCTCCAAAGTGATACAGAATAGAATAGAAGATTATTGTAACCAACTGATTTGGGACTATCAAGCTGGTTTCCGAAAGGGCGATTCTTGCACAGAACAGATCTTTAACCTGAAGAACATCATCAGGTACAAAAAAATGGAAGAAATAACTATGTGGTCATGTTTGTTGATTTTCAGAAAGTATATGACTCCTTCGACTGACAGGCATTAATGAATATTTTGGAAAAGTTTGGGGTGGATAATACATCAAGAAAGCTGATCAAACAAACTCTTACTAACACAGTGTCAAAAATTAAATTTATGGGTGAGGTATCTGAACCCTTTACAATCAGAACGGACATATGATGAGGAGATGCACTATCCCTCTCCTTTTCAATTGTGTCTTGGAAAAGGTCATTCGAGAGTGGAGAAAGTTATTAGCCCAAGAAGAAACAAATGAAGAGTGGTTCAAACTTGGTCCTAAGAACAAAGGGGTGTGCATTGACTGCTTAGATTTTGCGGCTGACCTGGCCATTTTTGCTAACAACATAGAGTCAGCAGTCAACAAGATAAATAGGCTGTCAGAAATTGCTGAAAAAAGTTAGACTCAGGATCTCTATTCAAAAGACAAAATATATGACGAACATCTGTGACGGACCTGAATGGATGATAACCAACCTGGGAAAAAATCGGATGAGTTAAGAATTTCAGGTATCTCGGTGAAGTCATCCACCAGGAGAATGGATTAAAAGAAGAAGCAACTGTCGGGATGAGGAAGTTAGACCAAGCATACCAACTGACAAAGAATACTTACAACAAAAAGTCTATGAGTATATGGGCCAAGTTACAACATTATAATACAGTTGTAAAACCTGAGGGCATCCAAAACTTTGACCACGAATAGACAAGGTCAAGCTGAGCGGCTGGAAAAGCGTGAGTGTAGGATATTAAGGAAAATCCTAAGGTAATAGATGGGTCGATGGACAATGGCGAATGAGAGCAAATGAGGACTCGTGCAGCAAGACAGAACCTATCACAGCATCCATTACGAAGAAATGATTGTTATTTTATGGTCATCTCATGAAAATGGATGGTGATCGACTAACAAAAAGAATACGGAGTTTCATCCTATCTAAGAAAACGAGGCTGAGATGGTTCAAAGAATGTGAAAAAGATCTTAAGCAGATTGGTATCTCAGAGAGAAATTCCTGAAAGGAACAAATTTAGAAGATTGGTGACCAACTACCAAGGTTTTAACATGGCATCAACATCCGAAAGACAGTGAGGACCATTATCTGAAGAGCATAAAAAGGCACTTCTTGGAGGGGCTCAGAAGATACTGGCAGGAATTCAAAGCTGGAGCAAGAACAAGACCTGGACACTAGAGTGAAGTCGGCTATTACCACGCAGTCCGTAGAGACTCACTTCGATATAAAAAATAAATAAATAAAAATAAAAGGCTTTTGATGCAGAAGAAATAGGGGATTGAGAACAACACGAATAGAATAAAGGGGGAAAAACATGAGTAGGAGATGGACGAGTACTGGAAAAACAGGAGACGACAAGGGAGGAAGAAGAAGTGAAGTTATTACATGACGAGAGATGGTGATTGAATTTGATTTGATTCAGTTTTCGTTACATACACCGAAAAAATGAGATGATTCTCGAGGGTGTGGAACATGTCAGAATGTATAACACAAAACATTTTAATATAATGAATACTACCCTGATCATTTGTCACGAGATTGTCAAAATAGGTGAATACAATACAGTAAACTGGAAAAGCTAATATTTACAGAATTAATACGCTGTCAGAATGAAACATTGTTATGCACTATTAATAAATTTATCATACACAAAATACCTAATATTGACTGTTGCAACCAAGTGCTGTCAAAACTTAAATCTAACATATTTTTACTTACGCTGGCCTAACAGTCTCTGTTACGATATTCATCTATAGAGTAGAAGGCATTGCCTATCAAAAAGTCATTCAAACTCTGTTTAAACTGTGCTTTATCTGAAACCAAGTTTTTAATGGTTGCTGGTAATTTATTGAAAATGTGTGTTCCTGAATATTGGACCTCCTTTTGGACCAACATAAGTGATTTTAGGTCTTTATGTAGATTGTTCTTATTCCTAGTATTGATAATATGTATTGAGCTATTTGTTGGAAATATAGATATATAACTTGCAACAAATTTCATTAAGGAGTAAGTATACTGAGAAGCAATGGTTGGAATTCAAAGTTCCTCGAATAGGTTCTACACGATGTTCTTCAAAGACTGGTCCCAGATACTCCATTGCACCATTCACCGAACCTGATAACCCCGAGCCGTCAGTAACAAAAATTAAGTCTTGCTTAAGAGATTTACAACACTACATGCACTTGTTACCAAAGTCTCATTTACTTTTAGAGCTATCTGTTCCACTTCCTTTTTGGCCCCACTTATCTCTGTCTTCACTATATCCCATACAGTTCTTATTTTGTTGCCCGATACAATTATCTTTTTCTCTTAACAAAGCTACTTCGATTTCTGGATTACTTGCTTCAATATTTTGCAGTATTCTTTGTAATGCATTACAATGCTAATATCAGAAATGTTCCTAGATAGTAGATACAGTCTCCTTTTTGCCCCACATGATATCTTTATTCCTTGTGTAATCCATGGTTTATCTTTTGACTTCTGTGTGATTTGAGTTACCTTTAGGGGAAAACAATTTTCAAAAGAGGAGGTAACTTTATTAATAAATGCTTTGTATTTTCCATTTGAGTCAGGTAAACATCTCTCCAGTTCATGTCTTTGAGGAATTTCCTGAATTCCTCAATTTCTGGCTTATTTATTATCCTCCTGTACTCAGATTTAATATTTTTTTATTCTGACAAGTTTCAACATTTAACACAAGATGCTGCACGTCGTGATCAGATAGTCCATTTACTATTGGTTTTGTGATATGACTTTTTTCCCCTAGATTTGTTCATAAAGATATTATCATTAGCAGTCTCAGAACATTTACATATCCTAGCTGCAAATTTCACAGTAAGAACTAAATTGAATGATAGTGTTAAAAACACCAGCAACCACTATTTCCTCTTTTTTTTTTTTTTTTTTTTTTTTTTTTTTTTTTTTTTTTTTTTTTTTTTTTTTTTTTTTTTTACACACACACACACACAAGCCATTCCTTTTGCTTTGTGAAATGAAGCACTGCCTAGTTCCAAAACACAGGACTACTATGACAAGGTGAAATGTTCTCAGAGTGCTACATGTGTGATAGTAAATGTAATCAGCACTATAGTTGTTTTCTGAGTAGTTATGCTGTGTGTGTTTCATTCAATCAGATGAAATGGAATAAAATCATCAATTTATTTATTTGGGCTCTTTATCACCAAGATACATTCAATGTTGGTTGAGGTTCATCTTTTGAATTCACTCCAGTGTAGATTGTCAAAATTTTATCAGTTGTCAAAGTACTTGTAACACAGTTTCCGAATTTACTGCCATCCAGGAAAGTCTCGCACTCAAATTATTCTCAGAGACTGAGAGCTGGCTGAAACCCAGAGTAGAAATCTCTGACATATTTAGTGATTAATGGAATATATATCGGAAAGGCAGGTTAGACACTGTAGGAGAGGGAGTGTCCATTGTCTCTATTGATGTCAAAGCTGATTGTGACAGTGAAGTTATCTGGTTGCGTATAACAAGTCTACGTGAAATCACGTTAATTAATGGATGTTTTAATCAGCCACCCGGTTCTGCTATGACAGTTTTGGAGCCATTCAAAGAAAGTCTAAAGACAGTAGCACGTAAATACCTAGATCTTGCAATACTAGTTGGAGGTGAATTTAGCCTACTGAGTATAGATGGTAGCCTATGGCTTCATTGCAGGGGGTGCAGTCAATTTTGTGAAGCACTTTTGAATGTGGTTTTCGAAAATTGTCTTGAGCACCTAGTTTGGCATGCCACATGCAATGGAAATATCTTAGACCTTGTAGTTACAAACAGGCCAGATATCATCAATGACTTCAGCATAGAGATGGGGATTAATAATCATGATAACATCATAACAACTAAGGTTACAAAAATTAATAAATCAGTGAAGAAGGCTAGGAAAATGTTCATGCCAGAAAGAGCAGATAAGCAGATGTTAGCATCTCACTTAGACAGAACTGACATCACTTAGTTCCATTAAGATGGACGTAGAGAGATTATGGTCAAAGCTTAAACAGATCGTGAATTGCACTCTCAACAAGTCTGTACCTAGTAAACGAATTAAGGATGCAAAAGAGCCACTGTGGTTTAACAATGAAATTCGGAAAATACTGAGGAAGGAAAAGCTACTGCACTCTTGGTTCAAAAGAGAATGCCAAATGGCAACAAGGAAAGGTTACTACCACTGTCATACCTCAGCAAAAGATCTGGCTGAGAAGCAGGGGAAATTATTGTCCTATGTAAAATCACTAAGTGAGTCAAAGGTTTCCATCAAGTCACTTGACCAGTCTGGTGTGGCAGTAGGAGATAAATGTTTTAAATTTTGCATTTAAGAAATCATTCATGCAAGAGAATCATATAAACATACCGTCATTTGACAATAGCACAAAGACACCTAACAACAATCACCACAAGAGGCCAGTGCTAGCGCAAGTTGTTCACATGATATTCGTTGGACTGTTGCCTGTAAACACGTGCCATGTCAGTGTTCTTGGAAGAGAGCTGTGGCAGTGACATGGCTCTGTTGTTGTTTCTGTGTAGTGATCTGCAAAGACGAGGGGGGGGGGGGGGTCGGGTCGAGATTCAAGCAGTGATTAAGTACTTCATAAAGAAAGGTATGAAAGCGAAGGACATTCATGCCGATTTCCAGAATACACCAGGGGACTCTGCTCCTTTGGCTTCAACTGTTGCCAAGTGGTTAAATGAATTTAAATTTGGTCAGGAGAGCTTAGATGATGATCATCCATGAATAGGTCAGCCAAGATGTGTCACTACTCTAGAAATCATTGCAAAAGTGCGCATAATGATCAAGGAGGATCACCAATTTAGAATGCATGAAATTGCTCTCGCTTGCCAGATGTCATCTGAAAGGTATTCACAAGATGGGTGCCGCAGCTCTTGACGCTGGGTCAAAAACGCATGAGAATGGACATATCACAACAATGTTTGGCCCCTGTTTTAGGAGAAACAAACAAGATCTCTTGTGCTGGTTTGTGACCACGAGGAAACTTTGGTTTACTACTATACCCCAGAGACAAAGCAACAATCAAAGCAGTGGAAACATGCTGAATCTCCGCCGCCAAACTCCTTCAGCGGGGAAGGACATGGCGTCAGTGTTCTGGGATGCACCACCAAATTCCTTCAGCGGGGAAGATCATGGCATCAGTGTTCTGGGATGAGAAGGGGATTCTGTTTGTACATTATCTCCCCACTGGGCAAACAATTAGTGGAGAATACTATGCTAACCTTCTGGACAAATTGCAACAAAAGATATGCAAAAAAGGACAGGTTTAATAAGGAAGAACGTCATCTAGCATCAAGCCAATGCACGCTCGCACGCATGTGCCAACGCCATGGTAAACTTACACAAACTAAGGTATGAATTGTTGCCACACGTGCCTCTTCCCTAAACTGAAAATTTTTCTTTGTGGATGAAGATTCACTTAAATGAAGAATTGATAGCCTGAGTTGACAACTATTTTGTAGGCCTGGAGGAAAATCATTGTTGAGATGGGATCAAGGTATTGGAACACTGTTGGACCAAGTGAATTAATCTACAAGCAGGGTACATTGAAAAACAAAAAAGTTTCAGTGACATAAGTACTTTTTTTCTATTCTGTTTCAAGAACTTTTCAAACCACCCTCGTAAGCATCCCTGACACCTGAAATAATTAAAAACAAATAAGTCGCCAGTTGCAGATGGAATCTCAATTTGGTTTTACAAAGAGTGCTATATGGCACTGGACCCTTACTTAGCTTGTATTTATTGTGAATCTCTCACCCAGCAGAAAGACCTAAGCAATGGGAAAAAAATACAGAGGCGTCTCCTGTATATACGAAGGGCGAAAGAACAGACCCGCGAAATTACAGACCAATACCCGTAACATCAGTTTGCTGCAGAATTCTTGAACATATTCTGGGTTTGAATCTAATCAGTTTCATAGAGACCAATAAGTTTATGTCCACAAATCAGTACAAAGCATCGTTCATGGGCAACTCAGCATGCTCTTTTGTCATACGACGTCTGTTCAAAATATTCAAGAACTTTGTCCACAAAATTTTCTATGCTTATCTTTTAGTTACTATGGATTGTCTCCTTTGAAATACTCTCCTCCACAATTGATACACTGCTCCCAGTATCATTTCCACTTCCAGGAGCAGTCTTGACACACCTCTTGCTGGGTCGCATAAAGTGCCGTCTGCGAATTTTCTTTTATCTCATCTACCATTGCAAAACTTCATCCTTTTCAACTTTGGAAATAAAAAGAAGTCTGCAGGGGTCATACTATTCTCGCAAGGAACATCTCATTCTCATTTGTGAGATCCAAAAAGTTTTTTGGTCTTGACTCATGAGCCGTGGAATGAACTTGGCGGCAACACAATGCATTCCAAGATGCTGTGTCATTTCATAACATGATCCAATTGAAATGTTACATTCTTCTACAATCTCTCGGACAGTGAATCTTCGACTGGCACACACAATTTCGTTGACGTTCCAGACACAAGCGTCATCAGGGGACATCTAAGAGCGTCCTGAACGAGGATCATTTTTGACTTTTGTAAAGCCATTTTTAAAACGTGTGAATAATACGTAACACCGAGTATGGCTTAAGCACTCATCGCTATAGGCTCCCTGCATCATTTGGTGTGTCTCTGTAAAGGTTTTCTTGAGTTTCACACAAAATTTAATGCAGATGCATTGCTCCTCTAACTTTGCCATCACAAAATTCACAAACCCAGATTCAATATTTCTTGATTTCCGAGAAGCATTTGACATAGTGCCTCACTGCAGACTCTTAACAAAGGTACAAGCACATGGAATAGGTTCCCAGACATGTGAGTGACTCAAAGACTTCTGAAGTAATAGAACCCACTACATTATCCTGACGGTGAGTGTCCATCAGTGACTAGGGTATCATTAGGATCGTTCCAGAGATGCGTGATAGGAGCGCTATTACTCATATTTTCTATGTGCATAACTGATCTGATGGACGAAGTGGACAGTAATCTGTGGTTGTTTGCTGATGATGTTGTGGTGTATGGAAGGTGTCATCGTTGAGTGATTTAGGAGGATAAAAGATGACTTGGACAAAGTTCCCAGTTGGTGTGATAAATGACGGCTAACCTAAATGTAGAAAAATATAAGTTACTGCAGATGAGTTGGAAAAACAAATCCATAATGCCAGAATCCAGCATTAGTAGTGTCATGAATGAAGAAGTCACATTGTTTCAATATCTGGACATAATGTTGCAGTGTGATATGAAATGGAACAAACTTGTGAGGGTCATGGTAGGGAAGGCGAATAATCATCTTTCGTTTGTTGGGTGGATTTTACAACAGTGTGGCTCAGCTGTGATGGACATCACATATAGGGTGCTAGTGTGATCTCTTCTTGAGTACAGTTTGAGTGTCTGGGATCCGCAAGGGGTCAAATTAAAGCAGACTTTGAGGTAATTCAGAGGCAGGATACTAGATTTGTTAACAGTAGGTTGAAACCACAACATACAAGTATTATGGAGATGTTTCTGGAACTCAAATGGGAATCCCTGGAGGGATTTTGAGGAACACTGTGCTGACTGCAGAACAATTCTGCTTGCACCAACATACATTACGCATAAGGACCACGAAGATAAGAGACGACAAATTAGGACTCATAGAGAGGCATATAGACATTCACTTTCTCCTCACTCGATTGGCAGATGGAACGGGAAAGGAACTGACTACAGTCGAATTAAAATTACTTGATAGTTGGCACTTCAAACGCCAATAAGAGTAGTCAGCGTCACACTTGAACTGTCTGCTGTTGCCAAACTCCACCAAAATTGGCCAGTCACTTCCAATTCCTGGTTCAGCATTCTTTCTTGATGTATTTGTATCCCGAATTACAAGCCCGACACTTTTATTATGTATTTCATGACACACGATAACTACACCAAAAACTGCTGCAGAATTCATGAACATATTCTGGGTTTGAATCTAATCAGTTTCATAGAGACCAATAAGTTTATGTCCACAAATCAGTACAAAGCATCGTTCATGGGCAACTCAGCATGCCCTTTTGTCATATGACGTCTGTTCAAAAAATTCCAGAACTTAGTCCACAAAATTTTCTATGCTTATCTTTTAGTTACTATGGATTGTCTCCTTTGAAATACTCTCCTCCACAATTGATACACTGCTCCCAGTATCATTTCCACTTCCAGGAGCAGTCTTGACACACCTCTTGCTGGGTCGCATAAAATGCCGTCTGCGAATTTTCTTTTATCTCATCTACCATTGCAAAACTTCATCCTTTTCAACTTTGGAAATAAAAAGAAGTCTGCAGGGGTCATACTATTCTCGCAAGGAACATCTCATTCTCATTTGTGAGATCCAAAAAGTTTTTTGGTCTTGACTCATGAGCCGTGGAATGAACTTGGCGGCAACACAATGCATTCCAAGATGCTGTGTCATTTCATAACATGATCCAATTGAAATGTTACATTCTTCTACAATCTCTCGGACAGTGAATCTTCGACTGGCACACACAATTTCGTTGACGTTCCAGACACAAGCGTCATCAGGGGACATCTAAGAGCGTCCTGAACGAGGATCATTTTTGACTTTTGTAAAGCCATTTTTAAAACGTGTGAATAATACGTAACACCGAGTATGGCTTAAGCACTCATCGCTATAGGCTCCCTGCATCATTTGGTGTGTCTCTGTAAAGGTTTTCTTGAGTTTCACACAAAATTTAATGCAGATGCATTGCTCCTCTAACTTTGCCATCACAAAATTCACAAACCCAGATTCAATATTTCTTGATTTCCGAGAAGCATTTGACATAGTGCCTCACTGCAGACTCTTAACAAAGGTACAAGCACATGGAATAGGTTCCCAGACATGTGAGTGACTCAAAGACTTCTGAAGTAATAGAACCCACTACATTATCCTGACGGTGAGTGTCCATCAGTGACTAGGGTATCATTAGGATCGTTCCAGAGATGCGTGATAGGAGCGCTATTACTCATATTTTCTATGTGCATAACTGATCTGATGGACGAAGTGGACAGTAATCTGTGGTTGTTTGCTGATGATGTTGTGGTGTATGGAAGGTGTCATCGTTGAGTGATTTAGGAGGATAAAAGATGACTTGGACAAAGTTCCCAG